>NC_044065.1:20836357-20923857 GCF_902167405.1 Gadus morhua
GAGGCTCACCGTGGTGGGGGGCTGAGGGACAGCGGAAACCTTGTGTGGAGGCTCACCGTGGTGGGGGCTGAGGGACAGCGGAGACCTGGTGTGGAGGCTCACCGTGGTGGGCTGAGCGACAGCAGAAACCTGGTGTTAAGGCTCACCGTGGTGGGGGGCTAGGGACAGTGGAGACCTGGTGTTGAGGCTCAACGTGGTAGATGACTGAGTAGGGATGTTATGTTATTACAGCTTATTGGTTCGTTATCACATGCTTATTACATGTGGCTGGGTGTCTGAGCCATCTCACTGTGATATCCATAGCATTGTGTCCACTTATTGGACCCGAGAAGCATCAGGCGCCCAGAAGGGGGTCGCTCTCAGCAGACACTGGCTCTTAAGAACTACCTCCTTAAATGCAGACCACCCATTAAAGGATTGGACAGTTGTTAATACAAATGTCAAGTTCGTATCAACTACATTGAATAGGAAACCTTCATCAGGGATTGTTTCCTACCTGGTGCTTTTGGCCACACAATCTAACTGATTCAAAGACGAGCCCTGAGACGCACAGGTAAAACAAACATGACATTAAAACACATCTGTAACAACTTACTATTACATAGGAGGGACATTTGGAAACGCTTTTTCAAGTAGTTTGATTAAAAGCAGACTACATTTCATAATCACTTCTACACTGTTGATACACTGACTGTTTACTTACACTGAATGTCAGCCTTCTAGAACTTCATTTAGATGTACTGTCTCTTCACTAGTTGAATGTTGCCGTTAAATGCAGAACTATTGGTCTGTCCTCTGATGAGCCGGGGTCTGTCCTCTGATGAGCCGGGGTCTGTCCTCTGACGAGCCGGGGTCTGTCCTCTGACGAGCCGGAGTCTGTCCTCGACTACAACCCTTGCTCCGACTTGGACCCGGCCTGAGGAATTCATGACTTGTAAAAACATAAAACTATCGTGCTGCAGGCTGAACAATAGTCAGTTTGTCTGGAGTTGAAATGCTTTTTGTCATTTAAGTCCACTTTTGTTTCTTTGAAAGCTTTGTGAAATAGCCCTAACCGTGTAGTCAATTTGAATTAAATCACCATTTTAGGAGCAGACCACATATTTGTAAAGATACTGTTAGCTATTTTCTGGCTACCATCACATTTGGTCTATTTCCCAATACAAACAATGACATGTTTGCCCTGACAAACCCTTTTTATTGGGATACTTACTGCAGTGTGTGCATATACTCCCGGCTTCCTTTTGTTCAGAGAAGAAATGTAGCTTTCCATGTAAACATTAAGGCCTTTTATAATACTACTACTCCTACTACTACTACTACTATTTAACTACTAATTAACAGGTCACAGTAGGTACAGTTAGTATAATTACAGTACAACAGGACAATATGGTGGTTGTATTGGTTTTGAGGGAGTGTTATCTGTGACTGAATGTCTGTGTTTGCTGTTTGGCTTTAATGTTAACATCATAACGTTACAGATATTTCAATATGTAATAACCGTACCAATCTTTGATTAGAGGGTTATAAGTGATTTCAACCTTGTGTACCGTTTTATATTTTTTCAAGTTGTGTTTGGTATCATGGCAAACGGGCTGTAGTCTATTAGTTATGCTAGAATGTATTTTTTTAACTAAATATTTTAGATGAATGCCAATACATTTAACGATAATTTAATGTTCCATTTATGGAATCTCTTAAATTACCTATGTTGCATTCTATGTTTGACCATTGCAAAAGACATGTTCCCAGATAACACTAGCATGTTTTCTAATTCCCCTGTAGAATGGGGTCTTTACATGTGACAGGATTTAGTCCGTGAGTAGATGTCTGGTTTAATTCCATACAATAGGGCAAAGTCTCATTAGCAAGCAGCTTAACTAGCTGACTGAATACAGTGGAAGAGGATTGGAGATTAGATTAGAAGAAGTGTGTCAAGCCAGGCTGTCAGACCTTTGTCAAGTGTCTCTGGTCATAGTTCTAGAGCAGACTTGTACTTGGATCGCCATGTTTCACATTTGATTAAATGGTTCATGGTGCTGTATTGTAATACAACAGGCATGAAATTATGTCAATGAAACTATCAACTATTACTTACTTCTATATTGAATTTGACAGTAGTGTAATTATTTACACTCAAAGTTTCAATCAAAACAATGTCGGTATGCTAATAGTTCTGGTATTTTGCATTGTTAACTGTGGTAGTTTGGTAAACGACAGCTGGACTGGCAATTGGTTTACCACAGCTTGACTGGCCCAGAGCCAGCTCAATGTGGGACATATAGAGTAAGGCTAATGGAGGTCATGTTGGATAATTCATTTGGCTCAATTAGATGGAAGCATTAGAAGAGATCATGCAAAAGTGAAATCATTACTGTCTGGACAAAATTGGTAGCAACAGTGTAAATTAAGGTCTATCATAAACAGTTACCGTTGTAAGACAACCTAGTCTTATTAAGCTAAACAATCTTGTTTTATACTGAGTTAAACTACCGGTATCCACTCATAATGATGACTTGTTTGAACATTATGTTAGTTCTTTCCTTTGATTATCTATATCTTTATTAAATCATCCCATTTTGCAAGGAAGGTGGTTTGAGAAGTACAAAACACAGGGCGTTGATATGAAAGGTAATATTTCCTCCTATGATGGTCCATGGAATTTTAGCAGGCATGTCATCCAGAATCAACTGCTAAAGACCATTTTTCAGCCTCCTCTTTTCTTGGTGGCCTTGTTTGTAGACCTCCAGGGACAAAGATACAGGGGGTCGAACCAGAAGGAAAAGTCCCTCAGTGGCAAAGCATTTGCACATTCATCAGAAAATGCCCCACTCATGTGTATTCACAATGGATGAGATAGCAGGGCACCAGGTCACCCTATAGCGCCCATTGTCTCCATTACAGTTGTAGCGTGTCTTTGTGTTCATGCATGTATGTGTACAGTAGCAGGCAATGCCACTGTTGGACCCTTAACTGACTGTATTTACATTTCTCTTTTCTCTGAAATTCTATTCTGCAATTAAAATAAATGTGTTTTCGATAACCACACACAGAACCTACAAATGGCACGGGAGTTTAACTCGAAATATGTTTGGTTGTGTTGATCCAGCCGATCCATCTGTGCTTTAATTAGAACAGAGTCAACACACAGGACACGGAAGCTTTCACTTTCTGATTGAGATTATATTAAACCTTTAGTGACTGGCTTCAGTGAATGTTTAGAAGTATCCATATCATTGTACTTATGCTGCGATCCATTTGTATCGTACACCAGCCTTACGAGTTGCAAGTGGGGAAATCTCCCGGTTTTCTTGTGGCATTTCACGGAGGAACTCCCTCTTTTGGTCAGTCCCACTCGTAGTTTGGAGAGTATACCGAGTTCAGTGAGGCTGACCGTACGACTCGACAACAAAAATGGCTGTGCCCGTAAAGAGATTTATTTTCTTTGTATTTGTAACACGTTGGTCAATTTAATGTTGTTTTTAAATGCTCTTACAAACGGGATTACATTGCTACTTTATTCCGCTCACCAATGCATTGCACGGTCTTGCTGTGCGTGGCGTGCAATACAATCTAAAGTTATGTTTGTTTTCAAGCTTGTTTGCTAAAGAGGCTAGTGTAGCTAACAATAACAATGACTAGCCAATGACAAACGGGAACACTATAAGTGCTGTAAACCAGAAAAATACGTAACGATCTCTCTAGAGCAGGTCAGGCGTACAGGTGTACCATACAAATGGATCGCAGTAATGCGTATGTAGTAATTAACAAGCCTCCTAGCACAGAGCCTCCTCTTTCTTGAAGGACTATTCTGTTCGCGTGCAATATTCAGTTTTTTAGAAACTGGCCTATGATAAAAATTATAGCATTACTTCAAGGCTTATATATTTCTCAATATAGGATGCGACCGGCCTTTACCAATTTTTATAATCTCCAAAATAGTGTTAGGTTTGTGTTAACATTTTCTATACAACGTCCATGGAGATAATGACTGTAAAGCATGATAGCGTGGGTTGATGACCTTGATATTGGAAGTATTAATCTTGCAGGAGTGCTTCGTGCTGCCTAGTGTTCTGTGGCGTTCTGTGGCACTGATGCAACTGGATACTGAGAGTGTTAGTGGTGTGTTTTCTGGTGCCTAAGGAAACAAAATGTAATCTGAAACCAGGATGGACTCGCTGGCTGTTTGGCTGGCTAACTGCCCTTCCCCCATCCCCCCCACTCTGTCTCTCTCTCTCTTTCTTGCGCTACGCTACGACATAAGGCAGCCATAAAGCACTCGCTCTAAAGTCTGACAGGCCTCCCAGATAACCCTGGGAATACATTAGGGCTTGTACCACTCACCAGCTGCTATCATTTCCTGTATGAATGACTGGGCCTGAGTGGTCTACCCAGAGAAACACCTACAATGATACCTTCTCCACATCCATGACAGCATTCTTTCTGTTTCGGAATGCTTCCCCGTTAAAAACACTAGGATTGGGCTGGAGGCAAATATCAAGTATCACCAATAGTTTGTTGCCTAAAAGTGTCTATTTGTCATTAAGCACATGCTTCTTTCTGAAGTGACATACATGATTTGAGATGCATGTCATTACAGGTGCAGTATGTAAGATTTAGGAGCTATGATTTAAGTGTAATTTGTATGAAATGCCATAGCCACATGTCAGCTATTAGTGAGTGAAATGCTCTGTGAGAATATATATTCTGGGTGACTGTGTAGCTGCCTCTGTATGCAGCAATTTAGATATTAGACCACCCCCAGCTTTCTGACAACTAAGAACCTCTTCCCTGATTGGTTCAGGGAATCCTCTTGCCTGTGGATCACATTTGCCCTCACAGCATTATTGTAGCTCCGCCACAGGGCATGGATACAGAAATCCCAAGGAGGCAGCAGAGATGGAGTGCATGTCCTGCTGGGTTTGGTTCCAAATCATTGTACGACTTTTCCGTGCTGCACCTTGAAGGCGTCTAGGATGGCTAAGGACATTTCCATTGGCCCCAACAGTATTAGAGATGGACATGAATGATTATCTCTCTAGATAAACTTTGTTGACTATGGGAGCATGCTGCTGCTGTTATCTTCTGGTTCCATGTTGACCGTCAGTATGTTTACATTCACTACTTAGTTTGATTAAACTGATTGGGTGCTCGTTGACATGACCAGTAAAGTAATGTGTGCGAAACACAAAAAAAGTCAGCACTCGTTAATATTCAAAATACAGGTACATTAATCTGAACATGGCACATATGGAGTTGATAGTAACCAATGTACAAAGAAAGGGACGTTGGGAAAAAGATGGCTCCAGAACTATTTGCACTCGGACAATGCTCCCAATTATAATTTTTGGTCACTTAGATTACATTTCAGGAGCATATGTGTCCATACGGTCACCATTTCAAGCACTGAGATATTCTAAGAAGCCTCCTTGTTCGAATTTTGACTTTTTTAGGACTACTTCTTTCTTGGACGCAGTGGAAATGTCCAATAAAGTTTAGAGGACTCCTGCCAAGCTATGCTGGCTTGGCTGCATTAACGGACGGTTTTACCAACGATTCGGAAGAAAGCTGTTATATCTTTGCCAGTAACTCTGAGCAATTAATAAACAGGGTTTTTTCTGTTTGATACCTTCCTTTCCTATCATGTAGTTGTGGCTTCCAATTACTGTTGATAATCAGCTTTGTCTCCATTAGACCGCAGCAGTAGAGGGCTTGTTGTCAGGCCTAACATTTCATTGTTAGTTTTTTAGTGGAGAAGCCACCGTACTGTGTAATGAGTGAGACATTTGTATAAAGAAGACGCAGGTCTTAAGTATGACATTGTCTTGTTTGAGAAGGGTCTAACTGCATAAGTCACTAGCTCTGGAAGCCAAAGGAGCTAGGTTGTGGTAAAAAGGGACCACAGGTCTTCTCCATTGAATCTTAGGAAGCTCCATCACTTATAAGATATCCACCAGACATGCGTACACCTTGCCATAATACAGAGCTTCATTGGCCCCTAGCTATCAGAGTAATGGAGTTGGGCCATCCCTCTTTGAGTCCTGCAGGGAACGGGGGAGGTCTGAGTGGGAGTTCCCCTGAACGGAGGTCTGCATGGCTATAGTAGGGTCCTTGTGTATTTGTCACCAGGCTGTCAGAGAGGCAGACTTCAGGCCCTCCTTGTTTTTTCCGCCTTGTAAATCTTGCCCTGGGACATTGGCAGGATAAAAATACATTGATGTCAACAAAGGTTGTGACTGCTAGTGTATTCTTGTGTGTGAGATCTGGAGGTTGGAACAAGGTGCTGTCATGGTTTCCCCTGCTATATGCCTTTACCCTGACATCTAGGGCTGTAACAATACACAAACTCACGATTCGGTTTGTGTCACGATTTTTGACCCACGGTTCGATACATCCCACGATTTTTTGAAATTTAAAAAGCATTTTATTTAAACAACACTTATACCAATTAACTTAATGTGACATTTAATAACAAATAATTTGGAACACTGAACAGATTTGAACAGAAAGAATACTATTAAAGTATAGCTAAATGAATAAAGAAATAACGTGTGGGAGGATGCTTTTTTCAACTGTTTGGTTGGTTTAGTCAAATATCCTTATTAGCACTTCTTATTAGGCTATGTAGCTTAAATAATGACATAATCAGGCCGTATAGAATGCAACATGTTTAATAGCCTAACTTTCAATAGATGGAGAAAAACCTGAATGTCATGAACGTCGCAATAACGAGGCGTTACGAGTAGCATATGTGTGTGCGCCAGAATGGCAATGTGCGTATGCGTGTGTGAGTGACGTCAGCGAGTGAGTGGACGAGCGAGGAGAGCGAGCGGTAGCGCGTCTGTCTAGTGAAGAAGCGAACGAGTCCGGTAGAATAAAGTACCCATCCTGTCAATAATCGGTGGCCGCTTCATTCCGACCTACAAGCAGACAAACTGCCAGTCATATCACACAAAACACTAGAGACAGGATCACACAGGCCCCCTCTGGATAAATGTCGTTCATATCGCATATGAGCACTTCGACGGCTGTGGAGAAATGCGATCCTCCGTAGCCACGGAGGATTGCAGTCGCATACTTACGGCATCGATAGGAGGGGGCGCTGTCAGCAGACTATTATTTAGACAAATTATTAGCAAATTTCAATCGGACAATTTGACCGCAGAGTTAGAAAGGGCGTATCGCGCTTCTGCCTTCTCACACCGCGAGACAGGTTCGTGGCTTTGAGTATCGCGATTTTCGGTTTGATACGCGTATCGTTACAGCCCTTATGACCCTGGAATGGAACGACGCAATCCTGTTGTGAAATAACTGAACTCATTAGCATCGGCTTACCATTTATGCTTTCGCCTCTTCATTTTCTGTTTATTTCGGTCTGGATCTGGATAAGTAATATACATACGAACTAGCTAATATTGCTGTGCGATCTACCAATACCATTGCAGACCATGCAGATGGAAGGGAAGGCTGCACATTAATATGTTATATTCTGTAATAAATGGTTTGTTCGTCAGTGGTTAAACATCACCGCATATACTGTGTGTGTGTGTGTGCACAGTAAGTCATTGATGTCAATGTGATTCACGTTATAGTGCGATACAAAATGACTTCACATTCGCATGTTTAAATTGTATCGTACATACTCGGTTCTCAGCATAACATTATTTTAACTTTTGATGAAAAATGCAATTATTTCATGCATCCATTTGGTTTGATTGTAAAAGTCCAAAGCACGTGTTTTAGGTGTGTGCTGCAGTTCTCTCCTTCTAATCTCCTATGATATTCAGTTGAGCCTGGCCCTGCACTGTGGAGGAGGCTAAGCTCTGCTGCTGCTGCATGACTCACTGGCGAGCTCTTTGATATGTGAGGGAGAGCAGAGAGCTGGAGGCAGATGGAGGGAGAGAGGGAGAGTGAATGTTCTGAACTCGCTTATTAGTAGCGTGCCACTATGAAAGGGAGAGAGGGAGAGAGAGAGAGAGCGAGAGAGAGAGAGAGAGAGAGAGAGAGAGAGAGAGAGAGAGAGAGGCACGGGGAGAGAGAGAGTGCTCTGTCTGGCCTCTCTCCCTTAGCAACAGCAGCTGAGCCACGTGAACGACGGTTCCTCTGAGTTCACCGACTGCACAGTGCTTAACTCTTTCCCCGCCGCTAGGAAGCCTCTCAGAGTGAGAACCACTGAGGAGAGTTCTGCTCCTCTTCTGTCCCACAACATGTCATAGATCAGATAATGACCTCCAGGTCCATGTACTGAAATACAACGACGTTCCTTTTTGATTTGTGTACAGAATCTGATATGAACGACATAATTGATTCCAGTGCTACCATATTGAACAGAAATAGCCAGATCAATCGATTGCTTGCGTGCTAAGGAGCTTTGTGTATGGACATTGTGGACAGACTCAGACGTTGCCTGAGACTTAAGGAAACCACTATTCATCTATCATTCCTTTGATTATACCTGTCTTTATCAAATAACTATCAGTAGCAATAGTTATGGTAGTTTACATGAGCTCATTTCTGACAAGGAGTGTCTTGCCAAATGCTAATGTCATCATCTGTCCTCTAGTGACTGTGAGCAAACTGATCATCCCATCCTTTGTTTTGTGTGGGGAACAGTCCATAGTCTGGTATTGATTTGTGCAGGAGGCCTGCTATGTTGGTGCACAGTGGAGCACAACAGGCAATCAGAAAGAGCAACATAACAACAAAGCTTTCTATGTCCCCTCCCTATTTCTTCTACTGTGTTTCTGCGTGGCTATAGTGAACTACAATAACTCATTCTACTGTGTTTCTGCGTGGCTAGTGAACTACAATAACTCCTTCTGATGTGTTTCTGCGTGGCTATAGTGAACCACAATAACTCCTTCTACTGTGTTTCTGCGTGGCTAGTGATCTACAATAACTCCTTCTACTGTGTTTCTGCGTGGCTATAGTGAACTAAAATAACTCCTTCTGATGTGTTTCTGCGTGGCTATAGTGAACTACAATAATTTCTTCCAGATGCTTATATGCATTTGGATATTCTTTTTCCCTTAATGTTCTAATTGTTTCCCTCCAACCCCAACCTTGAACCTCATATCGACCATTCCACAACCTTAATTCATTCATGCTTCATTGGCATATGTAGCTCTATATGCACAATTAGATGGGGAACATTGCAAATAATCCAATACTTCCACACAATAGGAATTCAGTAACTCTCCCCTGTCACCCAGTTCTCTTATATATTTCACTTTTCCCATTTTAAGCCAACTACCACATAGCAGAGCAATGACCTGCAGTGGTCCAATAATTGGGTTCTCTCCTGAGCCAATGTGCCCTGAGACAAAGGGAAGTCCTGCTTTGCTCTTCATGTGTTGTTCTGCACTGTCTCAGCGCACTACTCGTTTAATATCCGCATGGCTATGTGTTTTTCCTCTGCTGTCCCAACCGGCACTGCGGTAGCAGAAGGTATTTGACGTGCCTCAGCTGGAATATGAGCCCCAATTAAACAAGTAAATTCTTGTTACCTCATCAAGGAAGAGGCTCCCTGGCTCTGTTGACCCGCACAGATCCCCTTGTTCTTCTCTCTCTTTATCTCTCTCTTTGACTCTCTTACTTCCTGTCACTCTCACTGTCTGTCTCTTGCAGAAGAGGTAACAATTCACGAGAGACAGTCTTCTAGGCCTTTCCATGAGTCATGCAAATGTGGATAATTTAAGCTTAAGTTAGTAAATAACGTTTGTGAGCGTTTGTGAAATCATCTTCTGATCCGTCCCTATCCCTTTACCATGACTGCTTTGTATTTGGAAACTTTCTGGTTTATTTTGAAAACCTTTGTTGCTAGCCATTGAGGAGGTAGCTACTACCGTCCAACCAAAGCACTAAATGCTAAATGCCTAGCAAGCAAGCCAGTCAATTCTCCATCATTCCAACCATCCAATATCCATCCATCCGGGCCAAACAGAGCTCCACAACTCGTTCATTGTTTCACTTCTTGCATCACATACACCTGAAAGAAAACCACATGTTCACCCCCAAATAAGTGTATGGATGCACACACTTCCTGCATCCGGCATTCCCGTGTCTATGCTGAGGACTGTTGAGTCTTGTCAATGTGGCACTAGTCTGGCACTAGGCACTAGGTCTGGCGAAATGATTGAGGGTGGCCAGTTGTTGTAGTGTGAGGAATACCCAGACAAGAGTCAACTCAGTCAAACAAGTGGTAACACAAGGAGAGACTGATATGCCTTTAACAGGACAGAGAGAGACAGAGAGATTGCCACAACATGGCACACCTTGAAGCAGAAGCCTACTGGGAGGTATTCCAAACAGGTTTTTACACACACACGCGCACAAAAGACGAGGTGTGGCAGTTGTAGTGGAGTCCTGCTATGTAATTACGAGCGAGAGGCAATGCTAGGGCCCTCTCACCTGCAGCAGGAAGGAATACTTCACGTAATAGCCTCCAGGCTTTTAATTTAGTTCTCACAAAGCACTCAACACTGCAGCAATACACGTCTCCAGAATTAACTTAACAGAGTTTTTCGTTGCTTGAAAGGTTGGCCACCTTCCTCCAAACTAGCAAAAAAAACAACAACACTTATTTATCCGGTCATTTTTACCCCAGACAAATTCAGTGTCTCTTATTTTTGAAGACATTTTCTGCCCACAGAATGTTGACTGGACCCAGGTGTTGAGGCATGTGGGCTTGTGTTGTTGTTGTTGTTGTTGTTGTTGAGTCATTGGCAGAGGATGAGTAGGTTTGTTTGGTCCGAGATCTTGTCTCTGACCTGTCTTCCAGCAACTCTGGGCCAACGGGGCGTACATGCATGTCTAAGCCATGGAGTAGACGACGTGCAGCACCATGCCTATGAAGTTCATGATCACTCTCACATGTCGAGTACGCTCCAGGAACATAACGTGCAGGATAACCACCAAATAGGGTTCTCTGTTTTGTAATACCTCTAGAAGACAATGTACATGTTAAAAGGGTTATTCATTCAAATAACCCTTAATACTAGGGCAGAGTGATTGATTTATAACTACTGTCTTTGGCACTTTTACAATGTCTGTATTTCTATAATATAAATATGCAATACATATGGCTCTATATCTTATGGAAGGCTCCCTGTCTGCAGTTCATAACCACTTGAGGTGTGTGTGTGTGTGTGTGTGTGTGTGTGTGTGTGTGTGTGTGTGTGTGTGTGTGTGTGTGTGTGTGTGTGTGTGTGTGTGTGTGTGTGTGTGTGTGTGTGTGTGGTTTCCACGGCACCAGATGAGGGCAGGAAGGGGTGTTCTACTGTTGGCCTCATCGATTGGCTCCATCCAGACCTGAAACTTGACCTTCCTAGCAGATGTCTCTAACACTGCCACACACGCACACACGTACGCGCACACACACACACACCCACGTGCATGGCCAAACCTAGCTACCATCATTCTAAGTGTTTTTCTGTGTACTTCTGTTGATTGCCTTTAGCTTTTCATCCGTTTCCGAGTGATAAGATAGAGTTGTTCTGATACGGATACCAGTATTGGAAATCCCTCCAATACTGCCTAAAATGCAGTACTGGGTATCGGCGAGTCTATACACCGACTCAATACAGATACTAGCTCGTACTAGTATCTGCAAAGAACATCGCAAACATGTGCAGTCCGTTCGTTACTGGTCGGAAGTGGAGGGTCGGAATGGAAAATGCTTAATCTTCAACCTACGTTGGTTCGAAAGTCGGAAAAACACAATAAAAATGTATTATTATATATAAAGATTATAAAAGTAAATGATCTAGTTCTGAAAAGACAGTGAGAAACTCGATTTTGTTTTCCCTGATTTCCTCTATTCCACGTCCATTTATTTTGCCTCTACACCAGATGACATGCACCTCTGCACTTTGCAGCTCAATAAGAGAGAAGCATAATACAACATATAATCTCCAACGGATTTCTTTGACATTTCTTTCTTATTTTTATCTGGAGGTCCATTGAGTTGTGTTCAGGACCAGGTGCCCCCATGGGGTTTTCTGGAGGTCCAGTGTGTTGTGTTCAGTTGCTCTCATGGGGTTTTCTGGAGGTCTTTGTGTTGTGTTCAGGTCCAGTAAGTTGTGCTTAAGACCTGGAGTTTCAGTGTTTGTCTTCAGGTCCAGTGTGGTGTGTTTAGGACCTAGGGGGTCCGGAGTTTGTCAGGCTCCCTCCTGTGTAGAAGTTGGAGCCAAGGGGGGGCTGTTTGTAATCTAGCAGTGGTGCAGTGTGAGGTAAAGGCACTATGTAGGGTTTGAACATCAGCAGACCACACATGAACACCAGACCAGGCCTATGGCCCCTGGTGACCCAGGACCTCCACCTTCTATACCTCCTCCACCAACTCTCTTCCCAGCACTAGCCCTAAAACAACAGAACCAAAATACCAAGCACAACAACCTACACTTTATATAAACCTTACTGTGTGTGATGGGTTAACAATGGTACAGCCGGGGCGCATCAGTGTCAGAATGCACTCACTGCAGACTGTCATAACTAGACTAGATACCCTACTGGACACGTCTCTTGTTCCTTTTTGAGCTTATATAAGAGCCCTTTCACTGATGGGTTAGTGCACACACAGACATGCGCATGCAGCTGCAGAACGGGGTTACGGTACAACTAGTAATGTGAGGAAACGTGTGTGTGTGTGTGCCTCTTAGTGCAGCGTTAGGCATCGGTATGCAGGGAAGAACATCAGACACGTGCCGCCTTACGCAGGGAGAGAGAGAGAGAGAGAGAGAGAGAGAGAGAGAGAGAGAGAGAGAGAGAGAGAGAGAGAGAGAGAGAGAGAGAGAGAGAGAGAGAGAGAGAGAGAGAGAGAGAGAGAGAGAGAGAGAGAGAGAGAGAGAGAGAGAGAGAGGAGTCTGTGATCTAATATAAATAGAATATAGCATATTCAGTGGCTCCTTGCAGCGGAAGCACTACATCATCCTTGTTTACAGTGAATTAAGCATGGCCTTCAAACCTTTTAAGTCTTGTTACAGAGAAGGATGGTTCAGACTAAGGAGAGGAAAACAGAAAGAACCACACAAGATGGATGTGTGCTGTTTCCCATTAGCATGTTTCAGAGTCCTGCTATGTTTGTGTCTTGTTTTCAGAGAGTGTGAGCTTGTGGGTGTCTGTGAGTGTGTCTGTGACTGCACTTGAGTGTGCCTGTGAGGGTGCACGACACGTGACCTGTCTGTGAGGATGCACGTGAGTGTGATTGTGAGTGTTTGTAATGGTGCACGTAAGTGTCTGTGAGGGTGCACGTGAGGGTGCACGCGAGTGTCTGTTAGGGTGCTTGCGAGTGTGTCTGCGAGTGTCTCTGCAGGGTGCACGTCAGTGTTTCTCTGGGTGAGTCTTTGAGTGTGTCTGTGGGGGTGCACGCGATTATGTCTGCAAGTGTGTTTGTGAGTGTGACTGTCTGTCAGGGTGCACGTGAGTGTGTGTTTTTCTGGCCTTTCTCCTTTACTCAAACAACAGAATGTTCCATATTCTGGGGCTTTAATGAAGGTTTGTCTGGAAAAGGACATCTAGTGCAGAACACAGGATGGAGTTAACATGTATATCGAGTCATCAACACATGGGTACTGTTTGATCTCCAGGACCACACAACACTTTGTGAATAGAAATTTCCTCCATCTAGTCAAAGCCTTTTTGGTTTTATGACCGGGTGATAGACCCCGTACCGGCCGCGGCTCCAAAGCCCCAGAGGTAGGGGCCGCACAGGTCCGTCGGGACCCCACTGCTAACTGAAGACAGTAGGGTTCCGGCGAGCGTGAACTAAGGGGCGTCATGAGTGTTTTCACTGAGGGGTTACTGTCGTTCAGCTCCCCCCCGTAGAGCCACGCCAGGTGTTTTCCTGACCTGGCAGAAAGCCTGCCCTGTGGCTCTGCTGGACCAATGTCCAACATACACACACACACACTCATGGGCACGCACGCAAGTATGCGTTCACATGTACGTGTGTGTGCATGCGTTCACATGTACGTGTGCATGCGCACATAGTTGTTCATAGCGTTGTTGTTGTTTATGTTGTTTATGGCCTCAAAGCTATTCCTGTCAAGTCACGGCTCGGCCCCTCATCTCGTTCATGCCGTATTCTCTTTGTTTCAGCTTTAGCTTGTTTTAGATGTAGCTTGTTTTAGACATAGCTTTTTCAATTCTCTGCCAAACAGTAATATTAAGGCCAAAGCATACGTCTGCGTCAGATTGATAATTTTTTTGCATCTAAAACAGACCTGAGGCATTTGCAAAGCAAGCTTTTTTAGGGTCGTGTAGCAAATATGAACCAAACATTTGCACTGTGTTTTTTGGGCTGTAGACGTTCACAATGCATGCATGTTATGTTATGGATTCATGCATAGTAGTCTAACTATGACATCGAGTCCTTCTCTTCTCCAATGTGTAACATTCATTGGCCCACAGTCTCATTACAGGGAAATGCAAGTTAAATGATGATGACAAATAACTCTGTGTGTTTGGATATATTTGATTGTAGTGGCTTGTGGGTAGATGATGGGTTTCTTAACTCTGAAGCATCTCTTTAATCTGCTGTACACATCCGTAGTTTTGATGGCTTTTTGAAATCAAGATGTACCAACTCTCCAAACAATGTAAATTGCACATCAACTGTTTTGTCTAGGCCCTAGTTGCAGAAGATGAGATTACAGTTTTACCTCAATCAAATATAAAACATATTAAGTTTATTTTTTTTCTTTAACAACTGGATTTTTTTAATAACGTTCAAATGATAGTTTGCTTTGCACTAGCAACTAACAATTGCTATAATACCAAGAGCCTACTTGGTCCAGTTCAGATAAAGAGCCCCTTTACACCGGATATGAACTTGTCTTTTTTGCAATCGGATGTGAGTCGTATATCACCAAAAGGCATAAAAATCAAGGTTGTAATGCACCCACGTGGTATTGGTCATACGGTGGTCTAACCAAATAAGGAGGGTGTCTGAGTCTGTCTGCATCCATCAGGGGGGAATCATCCGACTCCTCAATACGCGTAGAAAGGGTCATCCTCTTCATCTTTACACTCAGGGTGGGACATGAATGCGGCTCCCCCCAGTGTTCTGCTACTTTGACCTTCTCTCATCAGCATCAGATACATTTACAATTAATCACCAACATCTGTGAAATGAACATGCAATAGTGATAGCTGCGTAACGACTACATCCTATATTCCACAGTGTGCTGGATACCAAAGACAAGACGCCACGGCACAGCAATCCTTATGAACCATGCAAATGCAATCACAGATACAGCAAAAGTACTTCTTCCAGAAGCCTGAGTCGGCTGCTTCGCTCAAAACCTCAGATGAGACGTGTGGAATAGATGAGGATCGATGCAGTCTCGCAGTGTGTTGATGAGGTTCACACGGAGCATCGGGGGCCAATCAGGGGCCGAAGAGAAAAGAGTTAGGGCCTGCCCCATCCCATTTCAAAAACATGTGAGAGTAACAGTCTATCGTCATCCTCTTTTATCCCGCGACAGCATCATTCAATGCATTCCAGGTGCAAATTAAATGTGTTAAATATCCGATTGATAGCCGATGCCCCAAAACCATGTTTGTGCCGTATGCAATGGTCTTAAAGCATTGCAGAGAAGTTGCGTCGGTCTTAACTGGAGGTTGGTTTATGGACGGTATTGACATATCTCTCCCTTTATCTCAATGTGGTGGATAGTGGACCACAACACTGACATCACCATAACTCGCTTGCGGCATACCAAAAGTAAACCAGCCCATTTTAAAAGGGGAACTATAACAATCCAGTACTTTATCTTTAGTTTCTTACCAGTTGACAGTAAAGGCAGCCTTATCCTTCATTAGTCTCTCTCCAGGGGGACCCCAGGCCCCAGAGCTGGGTTTTGTTTTGATGAGCGGTGGCATCACGTTAGAGCTGGCTCTTTGTCTCTCCGCTGCAGCAGGCGGCCCCACAGACCGCCCAACAGCCTTGTGGACAGCCCCGTTTCACAATCTTATCTGGGGACTCTCAACAGTGGACCGCTGCATGCATTCTAGTCAAAGATCTTTGATCTGTACTGGGCTTTATAGCTAAGGACCCCAGAATAGAAGTGGAGGTTGGAGTCTTTATGTGGCATGTAATTAAAATGGGGCTGCTCTTCAAACTACACTGAAAGTATAGGCTGCAAGCTAAGAAACACACAAATTACAACTTATTTGCGCTTGTGTATTTGCATGCGTGTCTGACAATTGAGAGATTTCTTAATATTTACTGCAACTAAGGTTCCAAGTTATCCAACAAGGCAATACCAATGAATAATGAACAATGGCAAAATGAGAAACTAGTGGTTTATTTTGCATCCCGAGGTCAATTATTCCTTCTTATGATGAGCCCAAATGTAAGGAGAAGTAGTCGGTTTTCAGACCTAGACCGGATTAGCCTGGGTGTACCCATGCTGCCTAGCGCGCAATTTCATTTCCCGCTGCTAGGCAGCCTGGATTCCATGGATCCGATTTTCGCCTGAGATAGGGAACCAATCACAGAACGGGGAGGGACGGCAAGACGATGACGACGTCTATGCGACACACCATCGTCTTCTTCCTCATCGAATATCTGTCGCTCTAGATACATCATCAAAAAAAAAAAAATATATATATATATATACGGCTCCGGGCAATCGTAAACCATGCCTGAAATACGAGAAAATGAATGTGTGGTCCAAGATCTCATCTCAATGTAGGTTAAGATGATGTGTGGCGTTAGCCAGGCTAAGACAGGATATGTAGATACAAACATGCCCACGCACACACACGCACACACGCACGCATGCACGCACGCACGCACGCACGCGCGTACACACACACAGGTTCAATATGGACTAGCGCTGGCCAGTGATGTTAATTATACAGACGTATGAAAGCCTATTTTCCATGATGTCATTCACTGGCCTTGTTCTGAACTCTGTTTTCTCTGTATCTGTCAGCCATTTTCTTATTTGCCATTGTATCCATAGTGTCCTTGTATTTTTTATTTCATAATTGTGTCCCTAACTCATACATAGGTGGACTCACTAAAGCACTTGTACTGTGCATCCTGGATTGTCTAGGAATCACTGGCATTCATCAGGCTGTTCACATGTGTGCGATCTGGGCAGGGGGAAGGGTGCAAGGCATCTATATAGGGGCCCAACTCCAACCTCTCACAGCTGAAAGACATTACTGCCATACATGAAGAACACCACAGTTAGGGGTAAGGGGCCGTTCTGCGGCGGAGTACAGAGAACTTAGATAGTGTAGATGGAGAAGGGAACAGAGGAGAAGAAAGTTCATTCATATGCCAGCTGAGGGGTGTTTAGTGGAATCTATAGTCGGTACGATTCCCCATTTGTGAAGTGCATGTACAGTCGCACAGCCATGGTGTTTATAGCTGCCATTTTGCAGTCACATGCTGTGGATGGTAGTCTGCGCAATATCAAAACTATTTCAACCTGGGCTTAGGCAGATAGGCCTACATGCGCCGAAAACAGATCGCTATTTATTTATGTATTTTACTGAACGCAGCCTGCATGACGGTTCAACTAGACACGTCAAAAAAATTACTTCACACGCTGTGTCTTTTTATAATTTAATGTTACCAGCATTCGTAGTGTTGATCAGCAGAGAAATAGTCCACCAAAGAGGTTGACATCGCTCAGCAACCGAGGACGCTGGGGTTGATAAGTTACCGGACTACTTGCGGAGTGATACGATAAAAAAACTTCCTTGACAGCGGTCATTTTATGCTTAGCATCGGTGAATTATCAAAAAAATGAATCACGACCAGAAGTTGTGAAGGCCCATGCAAGGGAACAGAGCGTTCAACAGCATTGAGAAGAGCCATGTAATAAATAACAATAGTCACATTCATTATTCGATATTCTACGTGACTCGCTATTCTACGGGACTATTCGACGATCGTTGATCGGGAGGACTAAGTCTGAAGTATGGGCATATTTTGGGTATTTAAAAATACCACGATAATACCGAAAACCAGGATAATTTTGGTCACAATAACCGTGAGGTTAAATTTTCATACCGTTGTATCCCTAATTGACATAACACGGCCAAAAGCTGTGTGCGCCTTTGGATGATATTATGAATCCGAGCCATTGCGATACATCCACTGTAAACAGTGCATGGTACCATGTCCGCAAGCTGCTCAGGGCCACACCCCCACCATCCACCTTGACACGCTTCTAAAAAACGGCACGTTTGTGGAAAACTTATTGTGGGCTGGCTCGTAGTGGCTGTAATACTGCCCCAAGGCTGAATTTTCTTGAACGCGTTCAAATACTGTATTAGGGGCCCACTAACCCCTATATAAAAGCATCCATAAAGTAGCATGCCATGGGACCTTTAAGGGTTTACAGGGGGATCAGCAGAAGGAGGGGGGCTTATCGGAAGGTGTTAGATCTACCGGGCTTTCAGGAAGCATTGAAGGCCATCTCCCCCGAGCACCATCCTGGCTCCAGGTACGCCTGACCTGCACAACAGAACTCACAACACAATACTAACAATCTATCACCTACAAGAGCTCATATCATTTCTTTCATATCTGCTACGTAGAGTCATGCAAGCATGCAGTTTGTCCTGCAGGGCAATCTGTCTTACTAGCTAGCTGTTGTGTTTATTTGCAGAGTACTTCCCTCATCCCTAGAGGCGGAAAGGTCGTAAGGGCAAAGTAGTCAATGCGTCAATGAGACACTTTTTTTTTTTTCCACGAAAACATGGTTAATCTTGGTATGAGTCTCCATGGAAACCTGCACCTAAAAACTGAAAAACTGGAAAACTGGACTTTGATTGGTTGCGTTTTCATTGACAGTAGAAGTCAAAGGTAAGAAAGTTTGATCTTTGAGGGCGGTAAGAAGGGGTAGGTAGAGCGGTAATGCTTGTGTCAGAACAGGAATATCATAAAGACGATGCTGACCATGAACAATGGCCTTAACAATCCCCACTTCCAACTACCACTGATAACTAAACACCTCATTCAACAAAACAATCGCTCTTGCAACCTTTGGTAGTTCAAACACAAACCTGATGAGGTCATCTTTGGCTGTTTGAGTCTGAGAGAGAGGCTGCTGTCAGCAGTGACTCTGGTGTTTGTTTACATCCCCATGCCTTCCTGCTAGGCGACCCAGAGAGGAGGGAAGGCGTTGATTTGAGAGTACGGAGACAGTTGTACTACTTAATCTAACCCCTGTGGTCTGTGTCTGTGTGTGGGTGTGTGTGTTTGTCTGTGTTTGCACACTGCACATGTGGCACTAATGCCTGCCCTAACCACGCTTCTATTTAGGTGTTGTCGACAGATAATGACTAGAGCCTTCGTGGTTGCTTGGATGCTTATTTATCTGTCTTACTACTTCAAAAAACAGTGCCGCCAAAGAAGATATTTCACGTATTTTCCTATCATGTTGTATTCAAGCTAAATTCATGGGGTTGAATGTCATAATGCAATGTCAGCATACGATGACATTAGTTTACACATTTTCTAAATAGTTTGTTAATGGATCTAAATGTAACAACTGTACTGAATCATAAAATGACCATTGTATGTCATCAGAGATTAATGAAACATGCCAAGTCAAAATACTGGCAACAATGCTGATTTACTATTCTCCCAGTACCCCGCGTTGCCACATATGTAGACTGACCAATCACAGTCGACTAATAATGCGCGGGACTCTGGATTATGGGTTGTGTAAATTGAGTAGTCGCCATTGTTGTTCTTACAAGCAGGTGCATCATGCCTCATTTATGATATATACTGTTATTTTAGTCTCCCCAGGTTTCATTGTTGTTCAAATGAAAATAGTCTAGGATATAGTAGGATATGTTATAGTAGAAGGGATCCTTTCCATATAATACATTTTGTTAATCTTTTTGAGTCTTAGATGTCTGTTTTTACGACGTCCATTCAGAAAAGATCTATTTTCTTTAGCTTATCAAATTGACGTTGTGTCAGAAGAATAGTTTGGAAAGCTGAAGAATATTGACAAATATCGACATTGTCAAAAATACTATATCCTTTGCCCATATCGCCCACCCCTCGTTAAAGAAGTAAGTAAATAAGAACAGTAAAAACCAGATCAAATAAATGTTGGTGTAACAAATACAGACTGCATTCAATATTAAAACTGACTTTTGATAGACTAAATTGGTGTAAACCATGCAAGGATATTGTCACTCAAACTATAAGCAAGTTTGCTTCCTTGTTGAGATTTGGACCGTGTACTCTCTCCAAATATTGTGAATTTGGACACACTTGAAATGCTCTGTGTCAATGTTACATAGTGTGTCTATCTAGCTAGGGTAGCCAATTTATTTGAGAAACATTTTTTATAGTTGTTAAAAACATTTTTTTTATTCTCTTTAATTTCAGGAAAACTGTATGTGGTGTTTTCTCCTTTGCAATGTCAGTTTGGAGGGGATGTTCACTTTGGTTTGCCAGTGTTGCGCTACCTTATGTTGGGTGGTCTCTAGTCAACACTACGATTAAGCAATCAGTGGTCTGCTGTATCGCTAGCTCCACCCATATCACTAGCAATGCTACCTGGTGAAAACAGGTCAAACTGCTACATACTGGAGTGGTCTGAATGGTCAGATGAAGGGCTTTAGAGCAAAGCATTGTCTGCCAAGAACATGTAAGAGTGTTTTGGTGTGTCTCGGCCACTGTATTCCCCGTCTGGAGGCCTCTTCTTGCGTGGTGTTTGTTAATACGATTGGCCTACTGCTATTCATTCTCCAAGGCCATACTGCTAATGGGCCATTATGAGGACGTGCCAAATGGGAGTTAATGGCATGCTTTACCTAAAGTGAAGAAAACGTGGAGTGACCTTTTATGTCTCCCTTGTTCAGGGTTATTACTCATTTCGTAGCCTATGCTAATGGTCCCTTTTAAGGAGCAGAATCCTAGGTTTGGTTTTTCCGGCATGGTTAGCTTCAGCAGCTAACATTAAGTCTCAATAGGATTACTGTGGATTTTGGTTTTATTTTATCCCATCAAAATGCTTCCCTCAAGTTGCATTCACACCGACAGTTAGGGAGACTCCCATTCAGGGTTGAGGGTGAGTCGTTGTTTTCATTTGGTTCAGTTAGTGCTCCGACTGGTCATGTTAGGTGGACCTTGTTAACGCGGCCCCTCGTTCATCGGACAGAAAAACCCATGAAAAAAATATCTGCTGTTCCCGATCCGTGGAACCTTATTTCTGAAAAAAGTTTCTTCTTCTTCTTCTTCTTCTTTCTCTTCTTCTTTGTGTTTAATGCTTGTAGTGAAACCAACAAGGTTCCTAGTGCCACCTTCGGCCTCAGAGTGTGTTACATCACAGTTCTTAAGGATGACATCCAGCGATGTCATGGCTGCCGTTGAGGTGCAGGTCCGGATTTATCACGAGGGGAGGAGGTGGATGAGACAAAGGAGGAAGGTCGCCACTGTGTTGCAACAAGGCTGTCAATATCAATCATACACAACTAGCGGAGTCCTCCACTAAGATTTAGCATGGTCGATTATGATTCATCAGACCGGACCCATCGTGGACCAATCGCCCAATCATAAGATATATTTATTTTCATATGAAGCTCAATGAATGTGGTTTAAAGCCTTGAGAATAATCAAGTGTCTTATCAGCTGTCTGAAGGAGAGACTACTCCGCTAAATGACCGCCTCTACAAACTCTCGTATGACTTAGGACGACAATGCTTGCGTCTGCTCATGTCAGCATTTGATCAACTACTATTAGCCTTTTATACTATAATATAGACTAATATTGTATGCTGTAATTAATATAATACATCCTTGAAACTGTGGGTAGACTGAGAGCTCTGTTCGGTCTACGCATTAGGACCATGACACAAAGAGAATATAGAAGCGTTATTTGTGAATGTGTGAATGATGAGTTTCAGCATATAGAAGAAAATGCGGAACAGCAAAATTGCACTAGTGAGTAGCCTACCGATGGATCATTATTATCACCAGCGTGATGGTGTGGTATGACAGCTGCTGTTGACACACGTTTGCCTTCAAAATGCTGCGTACACATTTTACCTGACATTGTGAAACCACTTCGATTCGGGGCCTGGAATGGGCTCCGGTAAAAGAGAAAATGATTGGATAGGCCACTACCATTACACAAAGGGGTCTCCAACAAACAATAAAGATTTATTGAAAACCAAACATAACACAGCAAACAGCACACTCAAGACAATTCCAAAGAAAAACACAAAAAAACACAAGTAGAACTTACAAGAACAGCCTTATAGGTTTTCCTTCTAGAAGCCAAGCAATGCGGTGGTATCACCCATTTAGTACCCCAATCCTCCCAATCATCCCGCAATTACACACACACAATCAAACCTAGACGAAGATTCACTGTTAAAAGACAACGCAAATTAATGTCTTTCTATGGAAGATGGAATCGCCATTCACACATGAACCGTCCACCATCTCTTCCCCACCATAACCGCCATTCAAACGTCAGTTTTCTAGAAAATCCTTTGCAGGGCTTTCATATTGCTGGACAAAACCTGTTTCACCCCAACTAAGGAATAATACTTTGAATTGGTCACGAATAAATCTAGTTTACGTATGCAATGAAGTCTATGAAATGCGATCAATGCGTCTGCAGAACCCTGGATATGAAAGGCCCAAGGCCCCTTGTTTGGCCCAATCCTCAGACGCTGGTGTGACCTCATTACGGACCATCATGTTACAGGAGCCGTCTCCTACAGGGACTCACAGCGGCAGCATTGTGTGCATATTAATGTAGGTTCTGTGCAGAGAGGGAGGGCCCCCTGCCCAACAATCTGCTTAACGGAGAGGGAGCGCGCTCATTACTATTCACTGCCACACACGAGTAGCGCAACATAAAGACACCGAGAGATGAAGGCAGCACAGAGGAATGGAAAGAAAGGGCTCAGGCTTTGGAGGTAATGCTGAAGGATCCTTAGCTAAGGTACCAATTGGAAAGAAAACATTCTCAAGCTAGTTTGACGCACGCATCATTCATTATATGAATGAACAATACCAATTATACATATTTCAACATTTCCGCAATTTCCAATTTTCCTCCTCCTTTTATATCCTTATATATACCAACATATATTCTTGTTTTCTAACGTTCAAACAACGCTCCACTCTGGTTGTATTCAAGTAGTGTCATTCTGTTCTTTCTTAAGCCCCTTTCACCCATACATCGTCACCCGTAGAGATCAGGAATGGGAATGAATGGGAACAGGGATCGATATTCCGGGAAATCTGCAACGGCAATTAACGTTGCAGATTTCCCGGAGATTTCCCGGAGTCACAACACGGCCGTACCGGCCGTGTTGTGACTAGAAGCCATCACATTGCCGGGAGAGGCACCTAAAGGTTCGTCTGACATGAAACTCTTTCTCACTGAGTGACCTGATCTCAAGGAAGTATGTGAAATCTGCTACTGTTGATCTTAATGAGCCGATGCCTATCGGGTGATCTGACATGATGTGTCCTATCAATACAGATTCCTATGTCTGTAAACAAGCTCCCCAAGTTGTATGGCTGCTGGCCACCATGAGTGTAGCGCGAGTGAACCCATCTCAAGCCTCCGCTGAGGACTGATTTTAACCCGCGACCGTTGATCTTAACTAGCCATGGCTTTTGGGAGATCCGATACTAATATCAATACAGCTCATTTTGTTTGCAATTGCAACCAAGCAATTTTTTTTCTATTTTCTGGAAACGGCACAGGTTGACACTGTTCTCATCATCACTGAACATGCAAAAAGAAGAACAGCGTATGGTGTGGATTTCTGATAGACATTTCAAATGTGTGAATCGTTATTACATTTTTTCAATAATAAATACTGCATTTGAAAGATGAATAATCTTAAAGGGGTACTGAAGCCAAAATCTTTCATGCTTTTGTTTTGAACGGGTTTATATGCCTTAACATGATCTACAACAGTAATCTTTTCCATTCAGTAAATGTAACTGAGAGAGTTGAATCTTTTGCCAGTCCCCACCAACCCTTTTTTACTCGTTACCTCCCAAAGTGGGAGGTTGATTTTGATGTCCCCGTCAGAGCGAGGGTCATGCTCCTCGGACATTGCTTACCATAACGCTCATTCACAACAACAGTACTAGCTTAGAAAGAAGCCGCCAAAGTTGGCGTGGGGTTCACCTACACTTTAAATAATTGTATAGCAACTTTAGTATGAGAGAAAACTAGCGTCAAGCTGGAGAAAGCAGTGGTTAAATTTAGGTCAACTATCTCGCCCCGATTCTTTCTTTGCTGTTATCCTTCCCTTTCTCCCTTCCTTTTCACTCTTTCCTATTCTCTCTCTCTCTCTCTCTCTCTCTCTCTCTCTCTCTCTCTCTCTCTCTCTCTCTCTCTCTCTCTCTCTCTCTCTCTCTCTCTCTCTCTCTCTCTCGAATACACTTATGGCTTCTACGTAACTCAATACAGACCTAGTCCTGCATGCTCCACTCGCTGAAACAGAGATCCTCTTTGTTCGCTGATTCCACTAAAACTGTGTGTGTGTGTGTTTGCGTGCTTGTAGGTGTGTATTTTTGTGCATGGAAAATGTCAGACCTCCCCTTACTTTCCCCCTGTAGCTTTCTTTCTAAACACACACACACACACACACACACACACACACACACACACACACACACACACACACACACACACACACACACACACACACACACACACACACACACACACACACACACACACACATTCTAGCTTTGTCTTCCAAGTCTCTTGCCCTCTCACACACAAAGACTATCCCTCCCCCACACTCTGTCTGGTTTAACTGTAGTCACATGAATCAGTAGTATAGTCGTCAACATAGGACCATCACGTGAACCAATCAGCAGTGTGTGTTTTTTCGTCAAACAACTACAGCCAAGTGCTAGGTTAATGTAGTGTGTTTGACATGTCCACTTTGATGACACTGAAAGGACACCTCAAGCAACGCTAAAGCCAAACCATCAGCCTATGGTTAAGCCATCCCCGTTCAACTGTTGGTCAGTCCTTGGTGAGCATGGTTATTGAAAGCCTCAACACATCTCCTAAACGCTGCAGCCAACCCACTTTAAAGCAGAGCTCTTTGGAGGAGGTTCCTCCTGTTTAATATGTCCCTGCTCTGGCTTATTGCTTCATTGTTATAGTAATCCCAGTTTATCCTGAACTAGGATTTCTTGGGTTGAGCGTAATCTATTAAACAACTCTAAAACATACCACTGGTCCAACAGAGTTACATTTGGGTTGTTCAGATCTCAATGTGAGGATCGATTTTGGTTGAACTGAAGTATTAAAGTTATCAGAACTCTTCCTTCTCCACACTCTCAAACCTTTATCTGTTTCATTATCACAGGCTGACGGACTCATGTACTGCTGGTTCTAGTTTATAGAATATAACCTGAGGTAAGGGCCGCAGGTCAGCTGTTTTACAAGTAGTGATGTACCATCCCAATGCATTTAGTTGGAGGGTATTTAGTGGAACTGGACACAACTATTGATTCAATGCGCGTATTGCAACCTTTTTTCAGAATAACGAGAGATAGCCCGGAGACCCTCCTGATCGCATGCCCTCACCTTCTGTTCACACGGGTCATACGGGTCTTACCATGTTAATGGGGCCGGGGACTGCGTCGTGGTTGATGACATGAAACACTGACCTACGCTGGTACCAGTTATGGCCTCTCCTGAGGCTCTGTGGCGGTTACACACCGCCTTGAGGTCCGTTATCAAACAGGAACAAGTGGGTCAGCCACAAAGAGGTTCTGGCCCTTCTTCTTCTCACACAGCTGGGGGAAGAGGCAGTACTGAACACTGCCTACACACCTTCTCAAAGCACGAAGATTACTGGACAGATTGTACATCAATGCTACAGGCTAATTGTCATATTTAGTATAGCTAAATATGACAATTGACAAAAATGACAAACATCACATGCTGTGGAAACCCACCACAGTTTCAGATTGGAGAAAGAAAATAGTCTCTTGCATTATTCTTAAATATTGCTAGCCTTTCTGCTAATTTATCAATGAAAAGTCTGAGATTGATGTGTGTGTGTGTGTGTGTGTGTGTGTGTGTGTGTGTGTGTGTGTGTGTGTGTGTGTGTGTGTGTGTGTGTGTGTGTGTGTGTGTGTCTACCTGATGTGAAGTACTAAGTTAATCAGCTATGTTCAGCTTCTCTGGATGTATTGGGTATAATCTCTTTCCATATGTGTCCCGTACAACGTCAGAAAACTCAACTAGACACAGTTGAATCTCTTATTTGCAATTCATTACGGACAATAACCCCAAGAAGAAAACCAAATGCAGCTTAGCAAACATTATTTAAAAGTGTTTATTATTTCCATACCAACATCGGACGCACACTCTCTCTCTCTCTCTCTCTCTCTCTCTCTCTCTCTCTCTCTCTCTCTCTCTCTCTCTCTCTCTCTCTCTCTCTCTCTCTCTCTCTCTCTCTCTCTCTCTCTCTCTCTCTCTCTCTCTCTCTCTCTCTCTCTTCAGGGGACTAGTGGGATTTTCCCATGCTGCATCTGCAGCGACTGCCCTAGATTCCAGTGAGCGATTGTCTCGATGCAACACTGCTATTATTAGGCCTGTATTGTGAGGAGAAGGTGGATAGGGAGAGGGGTGAGAGGAGGAGGAGGAGGTAGACATGGGAACAGAGGACAGATATGAACACATACACAGAAGAAGAGATGATGAAAATACATAGAGAGAGAGCTTTTGTATGCTCTCTCCTCCAAAAGTAAACCATCTTATTCACTGGTTGCTATGCTGTATTGGATAAGATGCAATGAATATATTTGAGATGGAAACACTGGATGATTAACTTAATGGTGTCATAGGGTCAGAATGTATCTATCTGAATAAAACTTATGTCAGGCTATTACATGTCCTAACTCTTTAATTCACCCCAAGAAATGTGATATTCTAAAATCTGTTTATTGTACAGTCCAATAGTTTTCTACAACATTAATCACTCTTTTTGGCAAAAAAGTGTAAGACTCATTGTCAGGCTTCTAGAAGCTAGGATTTCTGTTGAACTCAGATCCTAAAGCACCGCATGATGGAGCGCTGTCCACAGAACACCACCAGCGGGGCCTAGCTCCGACGGAGCTCACAGTCGGAGATCATCAACTACTACTCTGTTTTCTCCCCTGACCCCTTCCTATGTCAGATCTGTTTGGCTGTATGAACTGGCTCACTCTGATCAGATGATATCTCACCTACACCAGCTGCACCAATATTGCTAAAACAGAATCGCAAGAATCAGAACAAACAGCGGCCATCATTGCTCTTGCTAGCTGTTAGCAATTCGGCAGTCATGATGAATTGCGGCGGACATAGGAAACTGTAGCCTGGGAAAATGTTTCAATGTCTACTTTGAGCTTGATTGGTGTTTGACAACGAGTCATTTGAATAGCTTACGCTGTCGATAATTTGCAGTGATTTACAGAAGGCCTCCGTGTTAATTCCGATCTCCAACCTCTTTAAATGTAGCACTGTGACGCCACCGCACTACATGCAGCTCCTACCGGAACATTTTTTTTCACACACTCTACGTTTAACCCATAGCTGATAAAAATGTACTTTGAGAGTGCACAAAGCACTAGAGCGGTCTGCTCCTTTCTTTTCCCAGTGGAGCCTAGAAGTTAGGTTGCACCAGCCTGCTAATGGATGTTTACCCATGTCTGTCTCTCTCCGTCTGCCTGCCTGTCTCTTATTCTGTCCCTCTGTCTGCCTGTCAGGCTGTCTGTCTCTCTCTCTCTCTCTCTCTCTCTCTCTCGCTCTCTCGCTCTCTCTCTCTCTCGCTCGCTCGCTCGCTCGCTCGCTCGCTCGCTCGCTCTCCCTCTGGAATCCTCTCATATTTCTCGGCCGCTCCTTCACTTCCTCCCTCTCGTGACCAATCTCCTGTATCATACTGTTCTCCATCTCCATACACAAGCCCTCTATTTGGTGGGACATAATTCCATGACTTTAATTGAGCAACACAGCGAGACATATATAGAGAGAGAGAGACAAATGTATCTTCAGCATTATCAGGGGATTATTCTGCTGGTTGGGATGGCTCGATCCCAGTGTGTAAATATACATTTTATAATGTGTTCTATGTGTGTATACTTTATATGTTTTGTGTCAGTGTAGTGGCGCAAATAGTCAATGTGTATTATGTAGAACTATTTGCCACAGAATGATAGTTTTAAGAAACGTATAAACAATAATGTTTTAGTCATATTGCATATATATAGATCTATTCATCAGGGTTGAATAGTAAAATCATTGTTCCAAGACTCTAATTCTCTCAAACAGCCATGGGTAAAAGGAGCAGAAGTGCAAGATTAAAAAGCACACCCTCCCTGCTCAAGTTTGAGTCTGTTGCATTCATGCCCTTGCGGTGGAGTTATAACGCTTTGTGTGGCGTGGGATTGACGATATTCCTCAAACAAATGACAGAAGAGAAGCCCTGATTTGTCAGAAGTATAGTCGGGAGCGGTCTTAAGCTGAACTGTATGGCATTTTGAATGAACAGATATTCTCATTAGCTGACTGAAGGCTATACCATCTCTATCAAATACCACTCAAATTATGAGATCCTACCTACAGCGCCTAAAATATTCCTGCAGCGCTCGCATCAAGCTTGCATATTAACCATGGATAAGAGAAACAAATTGAGACAACTGAAGAGACATTTTTCCTGTTGGATCTTTGTTGTCATCCTATATCTGTTTTCACAGCCTTTATTGTGAAAAGTCCATTTGTGTTTGGAGGCAGTCTATCCCGGAGCAGGGGCGCTGTGCTTATAGCTATGGGAAACGCTGCTTTTATTTTCCAAAGTAAGATGGCAGAATGGGAAAGACAAATGAAGGCGCCTGCTCTCCCTGCACTGATCTGGTATTGCCCGCAAAAGGCCTGCTGGAATCAGATAGTCAGGGCTTCCTCGTCATACGAAAGTGCAGCTCATTAGCCTGCTGCATTATAGAGGTTCAAATACCTTTGTAACTCACCAGTTAGACCATCAGATCACGTCATGGCCTTCACGCTCTAACTGTGGACCTTTTCTATTGCTTTTTAACTTGAATTGCCCACAGCCTCCTTTAACATGCCCCTGTTGGTCATCCCACCCCTGGAGTCTCTGCAGTGAGGCAGCAGTGCTGACCACTGGGCCCCACTGCTGAACGGAGTGGATCCATCTTCAGGGCCATCCTGGGTCCATCCAGGCCAAACAGACTGTTCATTCCCTGCCTTTTGCTTTTGCACCGTCTATACATACCTTCTCCAATGAAGAACAGCCTTCATTAAATCAACTAGAACCCTGCCAGCCCTCTGTCTTTAACCATGAGTGCCCTGGCCTCATCTATTGACCCTTTAAAGTGGAGTACGTTACGTACGTTTGTAAGTTTCTATTCAAGAATGACATGGCATCTAAAAGGCGCCCAACAGTATCTGCCAGCCCAAGTTGATAAGGTTTCTGTTGTACAGTAGTAGTGTAAGGACAATGTGTCGTAGAATCTGTGATAGTAGATAGATGGTGCAAAGATGGATGTACGGACAGAACAGCGGTGCATTATTTAAGTGCCTGGTGTTTATAATTGAACAAGGAAGGAAGAAGTGATGAGTAATTAATGAGGAATCCATCATGACGTCTCACTCTTTGGCTGCTGGTCGCTGGGGGAGCTGCTTCAAGGCACATCCTGGGCCTGTGAAGCCAGGGCCCTGTCAAACGGGCTTCACACCAGACCTGGAGCCACCTGTGTTGTGGTTCAAGGGGGGAGCCTTCACCTCCCTCATTCAGAGGAAACATGCATCCTACTCTATTTTGATGAAAGAAACCAGCCATCCCATGGCCTGGGATGGCTGTGGCAGCCAGAAATTTGTGTTTTTACCTCCTCAATAGAAAGACTGCTGCTAGGAGGGCTCTAAATGATTGAATCCCTAGAAATGTCCCTGTAACTAGCTGGCACGGCCTGGGCTACCATACCATATGGCTAGAAAGACCTGTGTGTAGTATTTGACTATATACATTAGTAGTGTTGCCTACTACTGTCTCTGTCTCTGTCTCTGTCTCTGTATTTCTCTGTCTCTGTCTCTTTCTGTCTCTGTCTCTGTATCTCTCTGTCTCTGTCTCTGTATCTCTCTGTCTCTGTCTCGGTCTCGATCTCGGTCTCTGTATCTTTCTGTCTACCTCTGTCACTGTCTCTCTGTCTCCGTCTCTGTATTTCTCTCTGTCTCAGTATCTCTCTCTGTCTCTTTCTCTGTATCTTTCTGTTTATGTCTGTCTCTGTCTCTTTCTATGTCTCCTGTCTCTGTCTTTGTTTTCACTTATCCATCCCTCCTCTACCAGTCAGTCTTACTCTGTTTGCATCACTGGGCCTATACCCTGCAGGCTTTTTAGGGTCGCAGCAGGCCAACCACCAGTTCAGCTTGATTCAAATGTTGCATGATAAGATTAATTTTACACTTATATCTAGTTTTATTTCTCACTCGCTCTGCCTCCCTCTGTCTGACTCTTCATGTCATCAAGTCTCTATCTCTCTGTCTCTTCATGTCCTCATGTCTCTGTCTCTCTCTCCGTCTCTTTATGTCTCCCTGCCTTCCTCTATCTCTCTGTCTCTTCATGTCTTCATGTTTCTCTCTGTCTCTCTCGCTCTCTCTGTCTCTTCATGTATCTCTGCCTGTCTCTGTCTCTTCATGTCTCTCTGCCTCCCTCTGTCTATGTCTCTTCATGTCTCTCTGCCTCCCTCTCTCTCTGTCTCTTCATGTCTCTCTAACTCCCTCTCTCTCTGTGTCTCTGTGTGAATCTGATTGGTATTCTGGTGCAGTATAATGCAGCAGCAGCAGCAGCAGCAACATTTGGCTCTGTTGTCAGGGAGGGGGTGGTTACTGCGTTTCCAACCTGGTTACCAAGGCTGCTGGTCGCCTGGCAGATTCAGTCACACTGTTCCTTCTCTATCTCCTGGCGCTCTTCCTCTCTGCTTTGTCTGTCCCTGCATGGTACTGCTCTACAAAAAATGACCAAACACTGATGTTCTTGTGTACTTAGTACTGATATCTTATGTCAATTATTGTCTTATCAAAATATATTTTCATCGAAAGGCTTTAAAAAAGAAAAAAGAAAGTGTGTGTGTGTGTGTGTGTGTGTGTGTGTGTGTGTGTGTGTGTGTGTGTGTGTGTGTGTGTGTGTGTGTGTGTGTGTGTGTGTGTGTGTGCGCGCATGTGTGTGTGTGCGTGCGTGCGTGCGCGCACATGGAGTGTGTGTCCACTGACTACCTGCTTCCCCTTCATCAGTCTGCTTTGCCTTTTGTTCTTCTGCTCTTTGTTTCATCCCCTCTTGCTGGAAGCCAGTATAAACATGATGCTCTGATGCATACCTATCTCTTCTGCCTCACTGTGCTTTTCCATATAACTCCTCTTCTTCATACCACACCCAATTTCCTGATTTTCCTTCTGGATCACCATGCCATCTTCTATTAACATTTTTCCTGATTTTCCTCCTGGTTCAACATGCCATCTTCTATTGACACTTTTCCTGATTTTCCTCCTGGTTCACCATGCCATCTTCTATTGACACTTTTCCTGATTTTCCTCATGGATCACCTTGCCATCTTCTAATTCCGATGCCGTCTTTATCTGACTGCTTTCCCTCAGCTCCTCCAACCATCTTCATCTCCCTTCTCCTCCTCCTCCTCCTCCTCCTCCTCCTCCTCATCCATCCTTGCATCTTGTCTGCATCCTTCAGTCCAGTCACGTGGCCCTTTGTTCTCCTCTGGTTCCAGTGTTCATGCTCTGCTCTCTCTGCTCCCTGCGCCTCTCTTCTCCACCCAGCCTCTTCTGCCTCATCCCACTGCCTCTCTGTGTTCCGCATAGTTTGCTCCTCTTCCCCATGCCATCTCCATATTTCTTATCAAGCCTATTTCTGTCTGTACCCTCTGTTCTTTCTCTTGAACATCCAGTCCTCAAATGCACTCTCTCTCTTCCTTGCTCTGTTTTAAATTGAAATGTCTGAGTTCAAGAAGAACCAGATAACCACGCTGGTTATTCTGCTTTTAGACCTGCCAATTGCAACTCACTGTTTATTCCAAATGCAAAGAACCTCAGTTTGGAATTGTGGCTACTAAAGTTGTACAATGCATGGGCTATAATGTAGCTCGTCCTATTAGGTGAATGTTACCATGTTAGTGGGGAACGATGTGACCGCAACCATAGCCAATTGTACATGACTGAAAAAGCTATCAGATGTTTGGCACAGTAGCAAGCTGGAATGTAAATAAAAAATAGCACCCAGCTATTGATTAGCACGCTAGTACATTTAGCAAGTACACCTTGCACGGATTAAATTGGAAATCATATTCAAATGAAACATTTGCGAGAACTTTAAAGGTATACCTTGGCGTTTGCCTCTGTTAACCAGATTCAGACCAATGGTTTCATTCCATATCCCTCCTAGTGAGAGATTAACGCTGCTCCCCCTGACCCCCCTCCATTGATACAGCGGCCTAGCTCTGCTTCACGAGAGGGGAACACACCTTTAGCCCTTTGCAAACAGTTCAATGTGCAGGTGAGTCGCTTATTCAGAACGAGAAACAAACCAATAAAAATGTGTCTACAAACACACCTATTGCCTATATGCGTATTACATGCAGAGCATGCTGGTTCCTCCTTTCACTTATATCCATTATATTTCCATAACAAACAATTTTAGAACTGTGACAATGTTGTCTTCATGTTTGAAGGATTCATTCATAAACACTCCCCCGCCTGAATGTTGCATTCCCAATATAAACTATGCTGGTGGCTGCATTGACCAGAATCATTACACAAAATAACTTTTTGTTTCTAATATGGATGTATCAACTAGATCAGGGTCAGTATGCCTTTGGTCTGTAAAATAAGAACCATACCGCCTCCCTTGTAATCTATTGACCTTTGACCCATTCCCACCCAAATAAGCAGACCTTTATTTGAACCAGTTGGTTGCTCTGAGTAGATTCCCAACATGCTGATCATCAGAGGACATTGTGAATCTTTACCATCTCAGCTCAGGTCCAGCAGTCTCGTGGCTGGTGATTACAATAAATAGTCACACCATTTACAGGCAAACATGTTCTCTTTTTGAAGTTGCTCATGGTCTCCAAGTGTGTGTTGGTGTTTTAGTTCTGCATGCATGTTTGTATTTAGGCCACCACTTTGGCATTCTCGTGTGTGTGTGTGTGTGTGTGTGTGTGTGTGTGTGTGTGTGTGTGTGTGTGTGTGCGTGTGCGTGTGTGCTTGCATGCATGGCTCTGTCCCAGTAAATGTGTCTGTGTGTGTTCTCTGTGTGTAACAGGGATAAAGGGGTCCTTTTAGTCAGGATAGCCTAGATGTTTGCTGTGCAGTCGAGCTCAATAAATCAGATTAGAGTATTTGGGCAGCAGGAAGGGGTGTGTGTGTGTGTGTGTTTGTGTTCGTGTTTGTGTATGAGCTCGTTTGTGTGTGTGTGTGGGGTCATGGCAATGCTCGGGCAATGACGGAGCAGGAGAACAAGTGAGAACGAGTGAAAGAGGAGAAAACTAGAGTAAGATTGATGTAGCTGCAGGTACTATAATAGTGCTATACTCATACAATGTTGGTCCGCATGTCACTACACTGTGTGTGGGGTGGGGAACTACTGTCTGCTGTCAGGAGGCCAATCTTAAGGGGGCTCTGTACAACACTTGACCACATGTTGTTTGTCACTTAGCTTTGCCTGCTTAAGCTCGTTGCTGGGATACATACAAATAAACCTTTAAAATGTAAATGTTACGTTTTAAAAAACCACGCTCTTCTGATATTAGCCGTCTGATTTTTAGCAAGCTATAATGGGGAATGGGCTTCCACCTATATGGACCATGAGCTGACATGGCTGTGGTGCTGGGCAATGGGCATGGCAGGCACTGTGTGCCTTTCCCGGGTCAGGCACTGGACTTCAAAACCGCAGCCAAAAAAGCACTCCAAGATTGCATTGAGGAATGTAATCAATAAGCTCCCTATTATCCCCAGTGTATGGTAGTATACTAATACTTATGCATTGTGGGGGTCTGATACCACAGCCCCCATCATGACGCTCCATGTCCGCCCTGCTGCCTTTGTTCTGTCTGTCCTTGGCCCTCTGTCGCTCCACTGTGTGCTGTGGGCATGCTGCTACCAGCTACTGATACAGTGTGGGTTTTTCTGTGTGTATATGTGATTGTGTGAATGTCCACACACTCCATGCGCACTTCTGCTTCTGGTTTCTATAGCAACAGACTCATCAGATGTATCAGTATGTCTACATGTCTCTCTCTCTCAATTGGTATTCTGTGTGTGCGTGTGTGTGTGTGTGTGTGTGTGTGTGTGTGTGTGTGTGTGTGTGTGTGTGTGTGTGTGTGTGTGTGTGTGTGTGTGTGTGTGTGTGTGTGTGTGTGTGTGTGTGTGTGTGCATATCAATATTTGTGTCTTATGTGTCGTAGCATTTGCTCCTAAAGACGTCATCAATTCCTTTTCACATGGATAGGTTTTCTAAGGATGTATATGATCTGTTTTAACGAATTATACATGTTTAATGCATTCAGAACCGCTCTATGAAGTGATAATGGTTTTCTCTGCAGTGAGAGACGGTCTAAAGAGCTTCATGGATTCAGTACCATCCCCTGGTAGATGGGCTCTGTGTCAGAATGCTAGGGAGGCTGCTGTTACTTGACTAGCAGGCGCTGCACCTGCTAGTCATACAAAAGACACAAGCCGGTTAAAGCCGTTCTGCATTTTGGCCTATTTAAATCCTCAGAGCACGCATGCACTATTGATATTAAAATATGCATCTAAGAATTAGATCATGCATTTTATAGGCCTTATAAGCCAATGTGAGCTACGCGTACTTTCCCAAAACATTTGTTTATTATTTGATCAAAATTATATTATATTAAACGAAAGATGAAATGACTTGTTTCATTTAATCCGGTTCACAGTTGTCAACTCTTCCCCCAGTAGGTTAATGGGGGCAGCTCAACTTCTTCTGGTGTAAACTGGTGCAGTGGGGACAAAGGATTCACCTAGTATAATGTTGTATATTAAAATTGGATATTGTTGCAAAAACTTCACTTTAAATCAAGCATTCCATTGGCTCTTATATTACACATAATGTTATTTCGGACCATCTCTGGCCTCTTCGAATGTAATATGCCTCATTATGACGATATGAGGATTTCTATGCATTTTCTAATTGTTCAGCACAAAGCCCCCGGTTGACCATCAGGGATATGAGTCAGGAACGTCCCTAACAAAGGACTGGAAACGGGAGCGCAAGCAGCTACACCATATTAGAAGGCCATGAGCTTTCTCCAGTTGGCCACCTATACCGTGATATCGGGGGAAAGATATTTTCAGCCTGCGTTTATATTGATCTGCACAATCCTCACAATCTTTACAGGTAAACGGCATAACGGATCATCGTTTGATATTAGAAACACAGTAAGGGGTTGTTCGGAAGTTTGTCTAAATGATCATAAAAATGAATCTTTGTCGTCAATGTATAATGCCTCTTAAAGTTTATGTATTAATTTCCTTTGACCCCACCGTCTGCTCTCTGCAAATGAGCTGCCTCAATTTTTTGTGTGCGCATGTGTTCTCTATATTAATGTCCAAACCTCGATTGGCTGCTACCGTGTGTTGTTTTGGGAAAGTAAACGTATTGAAATATGAACTGGTTACACGTTTGGATTGTGTATTCACAGAACCAAAGAGGTATACTCTTCTTAGTCATTTGTGTTTCGTAGACAATAGCATGGGTGTGAGTGTGTGGTCAATTAAAAAGTTCTCTATAATAAATAAATGAAGCATGGCTTGCTGATGAGCAACATGTTCCTCGATGAGAATTGATCAATTGGAAATCATTTGGAGGAAGTCAATCAGTGGAAAAGCTGACAAACCTGAGACCTGTATGTGCTCAGGCTGCTGCAGAAAGGTCTCAGGGTCTCTAGTAAACGGCCTAGAAGACAACAGGCCGGGCTCTTTAGAGCACCGTTGTCCTTTGTGGAAATGGATAAATGTTCTTCATCTTGATACAATGGATATTCAGAAACGGTTGTAGAGTAGGGCCAGAGAAGCACAGAGAACCGATCATTTCGGATGAGCTTGAGTGGGAAGAATTCCAGAAAGAAGAAAAGGAAAGAGGGAAAAAGTATATATTTAAATAGTGGAAGGAGAGAGGGAGCAAGAGAAATGGCCAGAAAAGGATTATTGTTATGGGTTGCCCTTGATGTCTACTGGTTAGAATCATCTCTCAGCTGAGTGCAGTGGTGCATTATAGGGTGGGGGTGCGGGCACTGAGGGAGAGAGATGGATGGATGGGGGGAGGGGAGGCGGAGCCGGTGTGAGAGGCTGTGTGAGGAGAAATGCACTCGTTGATCTCTCTCCTCTGCTTCAGTGCAATGGGTGGGGGAGGGGGATGGAGAGAGAGAGAGAGAGAGAGAGAGAGAGAGAGAGAGAGAGAGAGAGAGAGAGAGAGAGAGAGAGAGAGAGAGAGAGAGAGAGAGAGAGAGAGAGAGAGAGAGAGAGAGAGAGAGAGAGAGAGAGAGAGAGAGAGAGAGAATACACGGGGGAATCAGGGAGAGGGCACATGTGATGTTTTTCTTGCCTATACAGAGAACCATATGGGCGTATAATATAAACACTGGAGGATGCAAGGGAGGGATGGACGGAGCGCCCCTGATTGAGCTGTGCTGTCTTCCTCACACTATCACCCCACCCCTCTTGTACACTCATAACAACAACACTCAGGCTATACTTAGCTAGTCCTCGTGAATATTGACGTGAAGAAGACCCACGTCCCGAACCATGGACAGCCCACAGACCCTCTGTGCATTCTGGCAGTACATCATACCAGCAATTAGACGTGCAATTATTAATTTGTTACATTTTCTATATATTTGTATATTTATAAGTATCTCAACAATGCTTGGAAATGTGTAGTAGTTTGAAATGTTGGCAACACTCGTAAGTGTGTGTGTGTGTGTGTGTGTGTGTGTGTGTGTGTGTGTGTGTGTGTGTGTGTGTGTGTGTGTGTGTGTGTGTGTGTGTGTGTGTGTGTGTGTGTGTGTGTGTGTGTGTGTGTTGGAGGAACACTGAGCGTAGGAACACAGTTTGGCGTGTTAAAGTGTCTCCAGCTCCATTCTCCCTGTATGTTATGTTATGTGGCCAGCCCTGGCGCTGCTTTCACTGCTGCCCGCTAACCCGTGTCCTGCTGTGTTTCTGTGTGCAGGTGTACGTGGAGTTTGACGACCAGGAATGGGAGAAGCGAGAGTGGGTCAAGGTCTACGAGGACTTCCAGCTGTTCCTGCTGCAGCACCAGCTGGTCTGGGCCAGGAGGCAGGAGGGTGGGGGGGAGAGGGAGCAGGGGGGAGGGGGCCCGATGCAGGGGACCAAGGCCAAACACATACAGTGGCCCGCCCTGGTAAGCAGCTTTTAGTCTTTGATACAACTATATTTCCTGTCCCTTCTCTGTGTTTAGTGGGTCAGTACAGCAGCACCAACAGATAACAACAAACAACACTCTCCAAACAGAGAGCTGCCTAGCATCCCGTTAGGGCCCGGTTCAGAGAGGGCTTTGATGAATCAGGTAGTGCTGCTCTGTGCTCTGCATCGCTGTCTGCCTCTGTGCTGCAGCTCTCTGTGGTTTCAACTCTTTTTTTCATGCTTTTAGTGTGGTGTAACTGTGGCAGCCGTGGTGCATTTGTTTTTGTCTGTTTGACTTTCACACACACACACACACACACACACACACACACACACACACACACACACACACACACACACACACACACACACACACACACACACACACACACATGCATACGCTAAGTTCCTGAGGAAACACGCCTCAGTATTCTCATTATGTAATGACAGAGAGAGCACCGCGCCATCTGGCACAAGAATGGGCGTTAAGTCTACACACACACACACACACACACACACACACACACACACACACACACACACACACACACACACACACACACACACACACACACACACACACACACACACACCTTTCTGCTAAGCTGCTTGCTGGCGTTTCGGTGCTGGACGCGAGTCTGTTTAACAGTGGGATGTCTTCCCCGTGCATGATGTGTGTCTGTATCTGAGGAGCCAGATGACCAGATTTGGCAATGGTTAGGTTGACGGAGCATCGTGACCCTCCCTGTTCACACTCCACACACACACTTTTGTTGTTATCGCAGTAGGGATGCAAGAAATACCCCAAACCTCCAATCAACACCCTGTCCATATTTCAACAGTGCTTTGTGGGCCATAGTTTCCACCATTGTACACACATTGAAGAAGATTTGAGCTTTATTTCATTGTCGACATTTTGATACACGATATGAATCTGGTTGGATTCAGTTTGTTAGGCTGTTGTTTAGGGCAGGGTACTTTGTAATGCCCATTATGTATAGAAATACTGACCAAACGTGGAGGAGAGAGGAGTTCTGCTGTCTCCTGGGCATGTAAACACTGCTAGACACACACTCTCAGACCGGGATCAAGTCTTTAGTGACCTATGTCAGAGTGCCAACTATGTTGAATATCCCATAACTCTCCACATCTTGGAAATTACTTTCAAACTACATGAAATGCTATTGAGATGTGTGATTATATTAATGCAGTAGCTTAATGCAATAGCTTAATGCTGCTATCCATTTAACTTCCATTTTTGATTTGCAGGAACGAACTATCTCAATGTGCACTCAAATCAAAAGCGAAGCAAAAATTTGCACCGTGTGTTTGTGCAAGTAACTTGCTTGCACGAACAAGATAACCACCGCTGCAAATCTTTAGTTGTTGTGAAAGTACGAGGGACGTTGGGGAACCCGACGCGGTCGTTTATAATATCATCGGGAGGCGCACACAGCTTTTGGCTGTGATATTCCAAATTATATTATATCGTTTTTATATAATTATATTTTAGGATCAAATGGACTACATTATGTATTCACTTTAGACCTGTAATTGGATGCTCTGGATCTGTATTTACTTCTTCATGATAATCAGTACATCTGACCATATATGATCCCCTTTGACACACACACACACACACACACACACACACACACACACACACACACACACACACACACACACACACACACACACACACACACACACACACACACACACACACACACATACAGTGATTAGTGTGTCAAAGTAGAAGTGGACCATATAGATAAAACACCCATTGACCCATTTGACCCAATGATGAGAATGTGATACTCAATGAAGATACTGTGCCTGAGCTAAAGGCTATGTCTGATACCCTTTTGCTTGTTCGCAACACATTCCTTTTGCAGCAAAGGGAATACATATTAGTTGATCTATCTAGTGTAGGGGTTGGGTTCTTTTGGATAACCCTGCAGTGTTTCAACATCCACGGTGAATGCAGGTCAAAGTGTAACTAGCACTACTTTGCTCTTGGGGCAGCTCGGCTAGAAGCTTCTTCCACGTGTGGTGTCGTCCATGACCGCTGGCTCATACCTTAGGTCAGCCCTTTCCTCTGCCCTCTCTTACCTTAGGTCAGCCCTTTCCTCTGCCCTCTCTTACCTTAGGTCAGCCCCTTCCTCTGCCCTCTCTTACCTTAGGTCAGCCCCTTCCTCTGCCCTCTCTTACCTTAGGTCAGCCCCTTCCTCTGCCCTCTCTTACCTTAGGTCAGCCCCTTCCTCTGCCCTCTCTTACCTTAGGTCAGCCCCTTCCTCTGCCCTCTCTTACCTTAGGTCTGCCTGCTCTTACCTTAGGTCAGCCTCTTCCTCTGCCCTCTCTTACCTTAGGTCAGCCCCTTCCTCTGCCCTCTCTTACCTTAGGTCTGCCTGCTCTTACCTTAGGTCAGCCTCTTCCTCTGCCCTCTCTTACCTTAGGTCAGCCCCTTCCTCTGCCCTCTCTTACCTTAGGTCAGCCCCTTCCTCTGCCCGCTCTTACCTTAGGTCAGCCCCTTCCTCTGCCCGCTCTTACCTTAGGTCAGCCCACAGAGGATCTGTGGGCTGTCCATGGTTCGGGACTTCGGTCTTCTTCACGTCTATATTCACGAGGACTAGCTAAGTATAGCCTGAGTGTTGTTGTTATGAGTGTACAAGACGGGAGGGGTGATAGTGTGAGGAAGACAGCACAGCTCAATCAGGGGCGCTCCGTCTATCCCTCCCTTGCATCCTCCAGTCTTTATATTATACGCCTATATAGTTCTCTGTATAGGCAAGAAAAACATCACATGTGCCCTCTCCCTGATTCCCCCGTATTTATTCTCTCTCTCGCTCTCTCTCTCGCTCTCGCTCTCTCTCTCTCTCTCTGTCGCGCTCTCTCTGTCGTTCTCGTCACTCTGCTTCTTTCTTCTTCTCTTAGTTCTAGTAACAGTAAGATAAAGTATCTCTCTTGCTCTGTTGTGTTGAACCTCACCTGCCAGGCAGAGGAACCTGTTGGACCTGCGCACCTCTAGACTAGTCTGAACTGGTTTGCATAGTCATGTCTGGAATGTCCCATGTCTGCTTTTCAGTCAGTTCCTGGATGGCCGACATTACCCTGAAGGTTGAAATGTGTTTGTGTGTTGGGCACAAGAAGACAGCAAACTTCATTTGCGCTTTTTATCCTTTAGCCCTTTAAGGAAATTCATGGCGTCTACATTCATTGATCTGGTTATCCAGCAACAGAGTCACTTGCATTGAGTGTATCCATGGAAACATGATTCTCATCAGCTTTAGCGAGCTGACCTTATTGCTGGGAAGGATTTCACAGGCAGTGCTTCAGTCACATATTGGTCTGGTGATGAAATAAAGTGTGCGGTTTTCCAAGGAATGTTATGTTCCATAGTTTACAAAAAGCAGATCTGGGCCCCGTTTCCCGAAAGCATCTTTAGCCTAAGTGGATCGCAGAGTGGGTCGAAAGAGCATTGTACAGTTTTCTCACCGTTTCCCGAAGACAGTCCAGGAAATGTTTGAGCAGGCAGGGCACTTAAAATGTGTGAGAAAGTGGGGGGGATTTGTGCAGACTGACATAGCCTACTCATAAAACGTAGCATAAAATAATGTAAAAAATAAAAAAATAAAATAAAATAAAATAAACAATTATAAAAAAACAAGCAAAGGAGCAGGCAAAAGGCTGGGATATGGTGGGGATTGGTCACGTTCACGGGAATATTTAGTGACATGTGGGAGGGTGGAGGGGGTTAAAAAAAAGTCTCAATCACTCTTCGACGTGCATGAAAACCAGCCGCGTAGTTATGAGGGAGGCCGTCCTCACACCGATCTTCCTCGTCGTCATCGTCCTCAATGTCCTCCGGTTCAAGCAAAGCCACCCCAGCCTTAGCTGCAATGTTGTGCAACATAGCCGTCACACATATCACGGCGCATGACTTGGCCGGCGAAAACTGGAGCCCTCCGCTGGACTTGTGAAGGCATCTAAAGCGCAACTTCCACCTCCCGATCGTGCGCTCAGGATTAGGACTGCTATATATGTCGGCCTAGGCTTAATCAATTGTGTTTTAATATCTTTAGCATTCATATTATTGCAATCTATTCTTTTCGTAGGCTACTCTGCGGTTGGCCTTGATGGGGAGATATTTTAACCCTTTTTAACCCCATTTTCCTCCGACATTCCTGCGTCTCCCCCTGCGTCATAGCCCGTTTCAGCACCATGTCAGTGGACAGGTACAATCCTAAGATCGTCTTGAGTGCAGCGAATGCGCATTCACGTTAAGAGGAGTTTCGGGAAACGCTCCAAAGAAATTATCGATGGTTCGAAAGCTCCCTCTTTCGAACCATCTTACGAGCGAAGATCCATCGATATCGGGAAACGGGGCCCTGGACTGTTTGGATGGCAACAGGCTGTTGGTTTCCAATTCACAACTACAATGGAGCATAGCGTTTCAACCAAGTTTAATGATCTAAATCTGTGATCGGTACTGACTACCACATCATTCTCTCACATGGAAACAGTGTGACTCCAAAAGCTGTGCCCACAGCAAATTCCGGGGTATGTGTCACATGTACGCATATCAAGGGTAAACTCAGAGTGGCCCAAAACAATAACTGAACACACAAGCACAAGAACACACACACACACACACACACACACACACACACACACACACACACACACACACACACACACACACACACACACACACACACAGACACACACACACACACACACACACACACACACACACACACACACACACACTCCCTGCAGGTCACCGGGTCACCGATCTGAGGATGTTTTCCTCTATTGTATTCAGTCACACTAGAGGAAGGGGTTCTTCTCCCTCACTGTGTGTGTATGTCTGTGTTCGCGTGCATAAAGAGGAAATGAGGCTTCTGTGGGTTTCCTGAGCTTTCCTGACGAGGGCTTGGTTTTGCGGCGCGCTTGTTAGCTGCTAAGATCTAGTGATGCAGCTACCTCCGCTGTTTACGCTCTGCTTTAGTCTCTCCTCACATGGTCCCTCCCTCTCCCGCACATGCCCCACTACCAAGGCCCATTTACACTAGCAGTCACGGGCAGAACTGTTCTCAGCCCACTGGTCTGCATTACCTCCATTTGTCACCTCCTCTGAATTGGAACTTAGATTTGAATATTGTTTTTGTATGTCGTCTCTGCTTTTGGTGATTACTTATAGTCTATTTACGTGTGTGTGTGTGTGTGTGTGTGTGTGTGTGTGTGTGTGTGTGTGTGTGTGTGTGTGTGTGTGTGTGTGTGTGTGTGTGTGTGTGTGTGTGTGTGTGTGTGTGTGTGTGTGTGTCTCTACCAAATTCTAGGTAATGTGGAAATGGTCGTGATAGGGGTGACTTAACAAACAGTTTCCAGGGACTAGGCCATAGATTGCTTCTCTTGTCTTGCCGCTATCTTTTTGTCATACCATAATTTGTTAATTTATTAATTGCATGTCACAAAAGTATCTATCTTTAGATTCAAAATCAACAAAGGTGTAACATGTATCCATTCTTCATTCTAGGTACAGTGCATAACATGTAGGCTACATATAACTTGTAACATCTTTAAAATACATAAACAAATCTAAATATTATGTTGATGTTGCAGTATTTTGAAGCAGGATATATCATTTAATAATACTAGTCCTATATTGTTGTTGAGAGTCTGTATAAGACACATCTGGTGTTGAACCTTTAGTGGCAGGCTGGGTAGGGGAATTCCCCATACTCAACAAGTTCTACAATAATGTCCCTGGGGAGGATTGTCCCAAAACCCAGACTGAGAGTGACATAAACAGCAGCAGAGTGCTGCTGTGGGCTGCTGTTCAGAACCATCCTACAGCTCAACAGCAGCTAACACAGTGGGGACAATGTCTGTTTAAAGTGAGCAAGATATAGGATATTCACCAGGTATTAGCCATGTCAAGTGACCTAGAGACGGGTCCCCGGTACGAGTCCCAGGGAGGCAGGACTCCTCTCTAAAGAGCTGTTGTTTGGTGATGTGACTTCACTATCGGCACACCACAAATACCCTGCTGCATTCAGAACGGCACCTTTCAAAGTTTCAACAATGAATTGATATAACATTAAAGTCCCTGTTTAAAGGGTACCCCACTAGCTCTAGGAGAGAAAAGAGCAGGTTAGGAACTGTGAGCAGTCTAGGACTAGGTTTAACATACAGGTTCACTGTCTTTCAATATATGTTAAGTAGAGGAAACCAGTGCAGACCTTTTTTCATAAATAGATCAATAAATGCAACTCAATAAATGTCTGTGTGTGTGTGCAGCATGTTTCTAAAACATTCTCCCAGTTTTTTTAGCACTACTTTGGTGCAAATATCACCAGAGTTCCATGCAAACATTCTCTAGCTCTCTCAGTCCATCTCACTTATCGCTCTAGAGGATGTAGTCCGAACAGGGCTGCGGATGGTATTCACCTTGAATTGGAACGACGGAGGACCAAATATGCCATGGTCACCCTTTTCGCAGACCGTGTGGGTGGATGGGTGCCGGTGGGTGGGTGTGTGTGCGTGTGCGTGCCCACATGCTCACACTTGGCAGTGTTGGAAGCACAACGACAAAGAGTGTGTGTTATTGTGTTTCAGAGCTCATTATTACATCATTTGTCTCCCTTAAGGAAGCCTTGAACTGCACACACACACACACACACACACACACACACACACACACACACACACACACACACACACACACACACACACACACACACTTTAACCCCGTTAGACTGGGTGACCGAGTGCATGTTGCGGTGTTGGGGGAAGTATCTATGATAAAAACAGGATCCCTAAGTAGGTCATTAGTGTGCGCTCTGTCATTAACGATGAACACAGATGCTCACATGCACTTGTAGACTGAACACCGACAACACACGGGTGCACTGCATTAGTCTTCAGAATGACATCATGGAGGGTGTCCCAGGAATACATGTGATTGGTTTGTACTCAGTTAGGACCAGCGCCGGGGTCTGCAGACACCATGCAGGGACCACGGAGGCGTGTCTGAGCTCCAGCCTGTGTGCCGCTCAGACAGTCATCTCTACACTCTGCCCCACGGCTGCTGGTGGGCATTCAGTGACAGCCCTCGTAACATGACCCCATAATGCCTTCTGCGTTCAAAAAAAGAAACTCTGATTAATTCAGTGGCCTCTTGTGTACAGGGTGATGGAAAGATCTGCTCCGTGGTAAACAGCTGCCCCTCCACTGGTATACAGCAAATCAACGGTCCCCTCCACTGGTATACAGCAAATCAACGGTAGAAGGGACAGGGAGAACTTTGTGTGTGTGTTTTGGTTGTGACTCATTCTAGACGTTCATCGATATAAATCAACGCAAAATACAGCATCTTTGCAATCCTAACACTGTTTAATGGCATGAACAGCTAATTTAGTGTTTAGTTTAACAGCTAATTTAGTGTTTAAAGCCCTGCTTTTTACCCAGGTTTTCTTCGACTCTAAAAGGCCATAAATTGCTGTGTTTTGGACTGCTTTTGAATTGGCTATTCGTCAGCTAGCACGTTCAATGGGGCGTCTTGATAACTGCGGTCCTCCTCATGACTCTCACACCCTTGAGCAGGAACCTTCTTCAGGTCTTGATGTGTGGTTGTGTCCTGTGGCAGTAGGCAGTAGCACGCTGACTACAACAGTCTTTTCACAGTTCCGAATCACCCCTACCTTCCTGTAACACACACACACACACACACACACACACACACACACACACACACACACACACACACACACACACACACACACACACACACACACACACACACACAATGTAGAATCCAGATGTTTCTCCAGTGTACACAGGGGCAATGAGTGGGAGAAGCAGATAAGAAAACAGTGGATGAATTCATAATAAGGAGCAGGAGGAGTTTGTCAGATGAAGAGGAGAACAGAGCGGGCATGACTCTCCTGTCCCTGCTGTACCAACAAATGATGATGGAGGATACCGCTGATACCTTCTCTGTTATGGTCACACTCTTGGTGAGACTTGACAAAGGCTCAGACAGCTAAAGTTTGAGCACAACTGATGGGCACCAAGCAGAGCCCCTTTGTGTGTACGAATGGAGAGTTGGGGGGGATTGATGTGTGTAGCTACAACGAGGGCTTTAAGGTGCTACTTAAGGCACCAGTGGAACGCACGTGTGTTACTAGATCTGTACTCAAAATGGATTTGGGAACTAAATTTGATTTTTTTGAAGTGACTGGTGTGAGCTACATGACACTGGGATGGATGATCTAACGACCTCACACAACACTAGGGTTTGAGTCAACCACAGAAAACCGATTGAAAAAAATATTCAACCGACTCTACGACCAATCGATAGGTCGATCGGGAAAATGGTAATAATGTGCAGGTTATCTGTAGATGAAGTTAATGGGCCACAGTGCTCTCTACTCCAGGCTGGAGGCTGGAGGAGGAAGTCAGGGGGTTCAGATCCACACACGGTCCGTTTGAGTACTGAATGTTTAACAAAAGTTGAACAGGATAGTGTATCTGTGTACGGTTTAGGCTGATCATTTGTTCCGGTGGACCAACCTGCATTTTAACACTTAAAATTACAATGATGTATACCCTGAAGGTGCTGGTTAAATACACATTGTACACATCTAATGGACCTTTTTGTCTTGAGAAAGAGTGGCTGGTTTAATGTTTTTCCTGTCTTGGTAGGGACCGCAGGTGCCCAGCAACTAGCATCATGTGAAAAAGCATGATGCCCACATGCACCAGATGCTCATGCATGTACCCACACACATACACACGGTGGAGTGTGTGTGTGTGTGTGTGTGTGTGTGTGTGTGTGTGTGTGTGTGTGTGTGTGTGTGTGTGTGTGTGTGTGTGTGTGGACTACCTCATCAGTGTTTCCCCTACCATATTTTTCCCCAGCTTAAGTGATAAGTGCACACAGTGTTGACGTGCATGTGCACGGTGCTGATAAGTGCGTGTGCAGATGTGCGTGTGCACAGTGCAGATGTGCGTGTGCACAGTGCAGATGTGCGTGTGCACAGTGCAGATGTGCGTGTGCACAGTGCAGATGTGCGTGGATCAGGGAGGTTGAGGGTCATCACTGATCCCAGTAGGGCTCTGGTTATTTCCAACAAATAAGTGACCTAATTTATTGAGTTGATATTTAAATATCGATCTAGTTTACTAAGTTATGTTACTTTCCCTTTTGCCAGCCACCAAACTAACGCAGTGTTTCACGTAAATAGACCTTAAACCTTATCGTTAAATCCATCCGCGATGGACAACACATTAAATGCTCTCTGTCACCTACCCACTTCCACCCAACCATCTGTGAGCACAGCCCCCCTCGCAGCCCGCTCTCAATCTAAACATGATCATCTGGGGAGGAAGGATTGTTGTTTTCCCCGCAGAGAATACGGCTACCCTATTAATTTATAGAATAAATCAGGAGTTCACCAATCAGTGTGAGGCATGCCAGATATACCCACCGAATGGAATCTGTTCCACGGTCTGAATCTCAACCAGGACTCCTCAATTGATTTTGTCGTCCCTTTTTTGGTATGAAAAAGTGAACAGTCTAAGTTAAATCAGTCGACTCTGTATTATATACAGTCTTATGTAGGTTACCCCCACCCTAGAGCTCCAATGGCCACACAGTTCTTGACCTGCTCTTCACTGTTGTAGATCTAGTGGATACAGTTCTACACAGAGATTTGAATCCATTATTAGATTTTTGAAATGTGAGATGTCTCTGGTTTAATTTCATTTTGGTTCGGCTGTTTTTGAGAAAAGGGTACTTTGTAAAGCCCCTATTATTTCGAAAAAATTACCAAACGCGAGACGAACTCAGAACGGGATGAAGTCTTTAGTTGCGGGCGTCACATGGCTATAAATGACTGTGAATATCTGTTGACTAACCAAGATGGTTATGACCAGGGATAACCGCGCTAGGCCCTACTGTTGACTCCCCACATAACATTATCTACAGGGGTTTGTCCACTAAACTGATGACAAGTCAGCAAGTTAACGTTGTGTTTAGCGGAAATTTGATTTGAAATAAGCAACACCATGTGCTTAACGTAACGTGAACACAATTGCCTGCATGAACTCTTCCTTGAATAATATCTGCCGGACTCCTGGATTATATATTTTTAACTACTTTGAACTAATCCACGTTACTTGGATTTAGCGACAAGTAGCGGCAGAAATGACACATTATTACTGGAAGTCAGTTGTGTTTTCTCTTCAAGATTCCTATACTTATTCTGAAGCCATTCGTGAGCCACTCCAATGACAGTATAATCATGCCTTCTCTTCAGCAGAACACTATTTAGCTGTCAGTTTTTTTTCACAATATTTATTCAATGACAATAATGACAATGTAACTGTTGGGGGTTCAGCAGTGGGCACCTATGATGTATATGTCTTCAATAAAACATAAAGCATCTTAGACTAGCCAACATTGCCTTCACCTGGACCAATCTGAATGCTAGTGTTGATGGCTCCCCTCCGCGTGGACGGCCGACATGATGTCCCTGAAGGATAAAGTGGTAGCTTCTGTGTCTCTAATGTTTAGCGAATCCTGTTAATGGACACAGCTTGTCTCTCTTACATCAGCAGCCTTTGAGAGTGAAATAGGAAATGCATAACGAAAGTGAATGATCAAATCAGTCATTGCAGCCTTGCGTTGCACCAATGTAGTTATATTTGTTAGTGTTATGGCTCTGTTACACAGAGGTGTAACACATAGCTGTTGCACTAATGTCGTTATATTGATTATGGCTCTGTAGCACAAAGCTGTTGCACCAATGTAGTTATATTTGTTATGGCTCTGTAGCACAAAGCTGTAGCACAAAGCTGTTGCACAAATGCAGGTATATTTGTTATGGCTCTGTAACACAGAGCTGTTGCACTAATGTAGTTCTATTGGTTATGGCTCTGTAACATGGAGCTGTCACACAAAGCTGTAACACCAATGTAGTTATATTGGTTGTGGCCTCTGTAACACAGAGCTCCACCGATAGCTATGGCCAATATTCGTGGCATAAGTAACATTTGACATAATACATGACTCATGAGTATCCAGTCTGTCAGGTCTTCCCAAGTAATGCCTCAGTGTGCGTGTACAGCTACCTAGCTTTTAGCTGGTAGCCACAAAGTCGGCCAAGCTACCATGTGAGGCTTTAGCTGGTAATATAAATCTCCCTCTCGTGCCTCTCTCATCGCCAGATGGAGATGGGTTATGGTAATCTGTTTGTGTGTGTGTGTGTGTGTGTGTGTGTGTGTGTGTGTGTGTGTGTGTGTGTGTGTGTGTGTGTGTGTGTGTGTGTGTGTGTGTGTGTGTGTGTGTGTGTGGTTATGTGTGTGTGTGTGTGTGTGCAGTGCACACGTCTTTGCAATTCAGGAGGGAGACAGCATGGAGAATAACGAATCATATTGCAGCACTCTCAATTTGAAGCTTTCACCACTCCATTGGCAGGGCCTTCCTTCCTCTCTTCATGCCCACACTATTAAGAGGCATGACAGTATACTGTAAACATTAACACACCCACGTCCTCGCCCACGTACACACACATTCTCAGCTTTTCTCTACACGGTGTGTGTATCAATATGCTGCTTTCACAAATGCTTGCTGGTATTTTTAGGTGGCAGGTGCAGATAATATCAGTGGCAACAGCATCTGCCTCCTGGGTGGTGTTGTCACACAGATAGAAGGGTAGAAAGTATGTTCAGCTCAGCACTGAGTTGTACTTTTGGCCATCCAGCCCCTTTGTTCAATTGAAGTATATTCTAATGTAGTATTCTGGTGGTTATTTATATGTTTATTCTATTTGCACTGTCTGTAATATAAATATTTCTTCCCTCATAGTGAGGTGTTTTATTTTGCAGACGGAATTGTCCTTGAATTGTCCCAGATCCAGACCAACCTATTCCAGATATTCTGACTAATCTATTCCCTTCTCCGGAGAGAAAAAATACAGAGAGAGAGAGAGAGAGAGAGAGAGAGAGAGAGAGAGAGAGAGAGAGAGAGAGAGAGAGAGAGAGAGAGAGAGAGAGAGAGAGAGAGAGAGAGAGAGAGGGAGGGAGGGAGGGAGGGAGGGAGGGAGGGAGGGAGGGAGGGAGGGAGGGAGGGAGGGAGAGAGAGGAAGTTTGAGGGAGGGCTATAGAAAGTGAGCCAGTGAGAGTGCAAGCAAGCTGAGCCAGGGAGTGTGAGACATTGCAGCTTTCTAGAGGAAGTGTGTCTGTGTGTCCCTCTCTCGCTCTCCCTCTCTGTCTGTTGCGTCAGAAGCTGTTAAAATGTCGGCCATGTAGCTGGTGTGCTCTGCTCTCCTTCTCCTTTCTCCTCTTTCTCTTCATCTGACCGGCTGTCAGACGTCCCTCACCACAGGACACAGTGTGAGGTCTGTGCGTCTATCTCTCTCTGCGTCTTACGCGTCCATGTTAACCTTCCACCGTTCTCTCACGGGTGACTGTGCTGAAGAAAGACTGTTTTGTGGACTCCGTTTGTGTTTTCCGTTTGGTATTTTTGTATTGGTTGCCCAGCCTGTGTCTTTCAAAGGAGTCGTGAGCATGGAAAAGAGGTAATGAATCTCCTCTCTACATCTCTTCACATTTCTTCATGGTAAAGACTGACCTGGAGGTTGGATGGATGGTTATCTGTGTGTTATTTCTAACAACGGCGAAGCGTTTTGTCTCTGTGGACCAGCACTCCCTCGAAGTCTTGTTACGGGTCTCATTATGAACACTGATTGTGAGTCCAGCCTGTTCTGTGTGTGTGCAGTGTTGTATGGAAACAAATGATCTTCTTTTCTGTGTTCAGTGGCTCAAGCAAGTATGCTTTAGACAAAAAGTAAATGTGACATTACTGTACAAAGGTTACAAGACATGGGCACTTGAAGCCCAGCTGGAATCAGATGTCTGTAAATTAGTTCTATCATATCACAGGGCATCTTTGTAACTGTATTTGCTATATGCTGCTGGTCTGGTCCCCCATATGGCTTCAGACTGGTCCGTGTGGTTCTAATCAGCCTATGCACAAGCGTGTTTTATGTTACAAGACAGCAATGGATCCAGTTGGATACTGGCTCTGTCTGTATTGAGCAAGGCACTGCCACGCAAATACTCTCCATCCTTTTCTTATGAGATAATGGATCCAGAACATCTATTTATAGCATAAGCCACACTAACCACCAACTAGTTTCAGAGACACACTTGTATTAAGCAATAACTGTTGCAAATATAGACTTAAAAAATGAATGTCATGTTAAAATAACAGCCAGCCTTGTACATTGTGTGCAACATTACTGCTCATTTAGGTTAGCTTATGAGAGTTAGTTGTTCACATTTTAGAAAAGGATAACATCGTGTCTATGAGGCAGTATCTCTGGTTCCTCTCACATTAACAGCTGGGCGGGGGTTCAGTCAGAGTGTATTGCTAGACTACACCCCACAATATCGTCTCTTCAATTATGACCTTCATCGGATTATGGCGAGCGTGCGTGCGTGCGTGCGTGTGTATGGACGTTGTTCGGTAATATCCATTTTGGAAGATTCAGTCGGCTGTGGCTTTGCTTTCTTTTGCAGCAAATCTTATTCCACCTATCTCATCTACAAACCACGATGTGTGAGAATAACAGCTGCCTTTCCACAAAACCAGTTTTCTGTTTTCAAGACTCACACTTATGTATCTAGTGCTATAGACCCTATAGCCTCTCTCGGAAGCATCTCCTTCTAGAAGTAGGCCGGAAGGTGTTGCTATTGGAACAACCCAAGATAAGGTATTTTAAAAAACTGGTGTGTGCTCCAAGAAAGGTCCTTCTGAAGATTGTTTTCCAGAAGTCATTGCGTTCGAGTCATTTCTTGTTGTAGGCCAACATCCCATACTCCCGAATACGTACACCTGCTGTTTAGCTGGTCCTCCTTTCAGGAAGGAGAGCGCCACAAAGCCCTTCAGATCTGTGTTGCTGTACATTATAGGGTGTGTGGGAAGACCCTCATGGGAGTCCTGAGAAATGTGGAGAGGTTGCGAGTGTGTGTTTCTATATTTATGTGTCCTAGAAATATTTGTAAAAAAGAGAAAAGCAAAAGCAGGGCAGACTAGAAGCCTTGCTGTTCCGCCACACTCCAAGCCAGATTGGACCAGATTTCCCGCACAATCTGGCAACCGCAGCCAGGGTCGCCAAATTGTGTTAGAAATCTGCAAACCTGCGTACTGCAGCCTGGGACTTTGGTCAGATTGGGTGGGAAATCTGGCCCGATCTGGCAACACTACTCCTAGCCTGCCTGTCAGCTCCAGAGTCTGGTACAGGCATTAGTAAATGTTTGCTACCAATACCTTTAATATGGTTATGTAAGCCCTTCAACATAGCACTAGTCAGACATGCTAGAAATAGAGCAGCATAGACTAGTGTAATGTGTTGCTGGCCATAGACGATCAGTAACCCGTCAGTTAACCATCAGTTAAACATCAGTCCATATGCATGTTAGCTCGTGTGTGTGTGTGTGTGTGTGTGTGTGTGTGTGTGTGTGTGTGTGTGTGTGTGTGTGTGTGTGTGTGTGTGTGTGTGTGTGTGTGTGTGTGTGTGTGTGTGTGTGTGTGTGTGTGTGTGTTTCACAGCATTCCTCTAATCTCTAAACATTACATGACCTTATTATGTAATCACCAACTCATACACACATGCGCACCACACACACACACAGTCTCTCCCCCGTGCTAAGGCTAATTACCAAACAAAATAAAATATGGGTATACAATACAATATATAAATGTATATAATCTAATAGCTACTCATGAAATAACATTAGTGGTTGACCATAAACGCTCTCTCTTTTCTCTACACTCGTATCTGCACCCAGCCTTGAGCTCAGAACCGTAGGCTGACGCATGTCATCGTACAGAGTGTGTGTGTGGGTGTGTGTGCAGTGTAGATGCGGGAAAGGCAACATCAAAGTTGGGTGTACTGCCTTTGAACTGTCAGACTTCCTCCTCATTAATGTATTCATGTGTCTCTCTCATGTTGTCATACACTCTCTGCCACTGATTCTTCCATTGCCTTCCCTTCACCACGTTGTTCTTAGTCGGTCCTTAGTCTCTATTTCACTCTAACTTAAAGATTTCCCATAAATGGAAGGGACTCCAACCAGTGGCCCATGTTGTAGTCTAGTGGGTGTTGGGTTGTGGTTGTTTTGGATCCATGAGTTGCACGTCTTTTCTGTTTCCTAATCATGTCTCTCTGTCCTCTCTTCAAGGCATTCAAACCATTGGTTTGGAAGAGCTTGCTGTCCTCTGTAACAGCAGTGGAGTTCCTTTTAGACCGCCAGCTGGACTTCCTGTCCGACCCTTCAGCGTACCAGCCCTACCAGGTAGCACACACACACTGAATCACACCGCTGTGGAGTGTGTGCGTAGGGTGGCTGGTTTAAGCAGCCTCACCTGCCTGAGTCCGACTGATGACGGGACTCTGGGGCTGGGTGAGGCTGCACACCTGTTGTGCTGGAGAAATCAGTGTGCACAGGTTAAACCAGCCATCACAACACACTCTCTGGGATATATCCTACATGTCAACATTGAGCACCAGTTCATGTATCATTGTCAATCAACTTCTACATTAAACCGGTTTTCCAACACCACCGCCCAGTGTCCTTAGCCCAGTAAAAGACACCTGGTGGAGCTTATGTAAGGTCCATGCTACACACTGCCTAGGTAGCTTGTAGCATGGACTGTGCATGTTATGGCTGGGCCAGAGGCATGGCCTCACTGGCTGGGCCAGAGGCTGGGTCTCTTATGTTCTCAGTCTGCAAGCGTTGCTGCTAAACTCAGATTTATCGCTCATATCAGATTTTTGGTTTGGCTGTTCACATAGTTGTTTAAACAGGCACATATGGGGTCCCGATGTGACCTGGGCCTTTTGGGTCTATTCATTGGTCGGAGCCCGACTCTGACGGCAGAGCTTCTGGCCGTCAGAAAAGGAAAACATCTTATTGATCCTCCATGTCCTCCATGTTGGTATTTGCGGAGTAACTTGTGAACTGTGATGGATGTCGATCGAAAGAGACGTTGAAGACACAGGTCACATCATGTTTGGGCCACTTCTCCTGGCAGTGTGAACAAGTTTTCCGCTAAGCTCTCGGGTTTTCTAGGAAGGTATATTAGGTCATATGGGAGGCCTGTGCTTTCTTTATTAATCGAACAGTTGCAGAATAGTCTAATGTTTGAATAGACCGCTGTGGCTCGTGATGCGGCACACAATCATTTATCAGAAATTCTGATAACCTTTGCAAGTTCAGAACAAAGTCAATAAAGGCATGTTTTCGGCAAGACCAGTTTGGAATTCCTACCCGTTTAAATCTGAACTTGCACATGTGTTCATTTTTGTTGGAAGGTTGTTTTTGCTGTGGACAGATCTGATATGGAAGTATGAGTTCGACTAGCTGGAGCTCAACCCACTGCTCTGTTCTGTCAATGTTTCCAAAAGGCTCTTTTGTGAAGCCGGATGCATCGTAGATTTCAGACGTGTTGTAGGTCTGTAAAGAAAGAACCCATAAACCTGGAATGGCTTCCAACGATCCTAATCGCCTTCACCGACCTTATCTTGCATGTATGGCTTTATGTAACTGTAATGTATTCTAATCACTTCCCCCCAGCTACACTCCCTAGACACCTGTCCTACTATAAATAGGAGAGGCACACGCACTAAGCACATACACAGGCACACACACTCGGCACGCACGCACACACTCATGCACACACACAGACACACTCTGTGGTGGCTTGACCTGGACTTCTGTCACCCTCTCTATCTTGCTTGAAATCTCACTGTTGGTCTCACAAACCTCTCTGTGACCAATAAGAAGTGACCATGAGTCCACCTAGAAGAGGTTGAGGCCACGCTGTGACGTTCTGATCGCCAGACTATTATAATACGAGATGGCTCAGCGTGGCAGACACTTGGGAGGGAGTTGGAGGGATGGCCCAGAGCTCCGGAGGTCAATGGATGACTCAATACAGAGTCCAGGCACTCTTACTCATATTTATACTCACTTCCATATGAAACTGTTTTTCAATCATCCCAAGTTACTCAGACCAAAAACATGGGCTGCAGTTGAAGGACAGAAGCCCCAACTCATCGTGGCGCAGACCGGCCCTCCCCCTTCTTCTTCTTCTGCTGGACAGGAAGACGTGAGGAAGAGGAGAAGGAGAGCGGGAGGGAGGAGGCAGAAGAAGGAGTAGAAGTAGCTCTGTTTGGCACAAGCTGTACAATGAAGTCACTGTTTAGTTAGCCAACCCTACCCTTCGTCTGGAGAGAGAGAGAGAGAGAGAGAGAGAGAGAGAGAGAGAGAGAGAGAGAGAGAGAGAGAGAGAGAGAGAGAGAGAGAGAGAGAGAGAGAGAGAGAGAGAGAGAGAGAGAGAGAGAGAGAGAGAGGGTTAGAGGATAAGCGGGCTGCAGCTGCTATCCCTTGGAGGGTCAAACACACACAGATACAAGCCCTCCTTTGGTGGAGTGCAGCTGACAGCACCCCCAGACTAACTTTATGGCCTTATGCCCTGGAAGGCATTGAACACAATTCTATCTCTTTCTTTCTCTCTCTCTCTCTCTCTCTCTCTCTCTCTCTCTCTCTCTCTCTCTCTCTCTCTCTCTCTCTCTCTCTCTCTCTCTCTCTCTGCTCTGACTACTTCTTACTCAGTCAGTCTGTCTTTGTCACTCTCTCCATTTCAACACAAGCCACACACACACACACTGGGCCTATTCATTCACTCTGTCCAGCACCCTCTTCCCCATCACATGCCACATTTACTCCTGCGTCACATTACTGTAACAACAACTTCTCTCTCTCTCCTTCTCTTTCTATCACCCAAACACAATCACTCACTCACTGTCACACACACACTCACTCTCACACTCACAAACACACACTCTCACGCAGACACACACAAACACACACACTCTGTCATGTCATTTCCCACACGCTGTTCTCTACACATGTGTAGGTGTGATCCATGTTGTAGAACAGAGCCAGCTGGCCTACAGGCCCAGCCCACCCTTTGGAGAAGGAGTCAGTGTATATTGGGGGAGTCATGACACAACAGGGGTTTGAATGGCATGGATGGGGGAATGTCATTGGACGAGGCTCAGTGTAAAACTGTTCCTGGACCATTCCTACTTGAGTACCATTGGGCGACTGTGGTCGTTCCAGGTGTAAGACAAAGGCAGACACCATGAGGGTTTATCCTCTCTGTGAAACAAACATAAACTCATACATTTTGTGATGGAAGAATAACAATTTCCTTTTTGCGATTGTTTGAAAAAACGAAACATATACCCCTCTAAGACTTCCAACTATGAATAAGTCTGCTGTCAAAACGTTACTTCGGCTCTCTATCATTTATGTTTATCTCCCGCTAGCAGACGTTATTTTCTGATGAGAAAGTCGACTCGATAGTACACTTCTTCATGTTTGTTTCATGCCCGATACAATTCGGTAACACACTGGCTGAGGTAATGATGTCCCGGCGCCTCGTTGGCCTATCATTAAATCCTGACGGCTGACAGTAGGCGAAATGATAAATGAGCATTCTACCTCCAACCGCTCTACGGTACCCCGTTACAATCGTAATACAATAAGGCCCGGTAACGGCCAATGTCTCAACACAAATGAAGCACTTCCTCATTGTGTAGCTCGTGTCTGGACTCTGAATAGGGCCCATGCCTGGTCTGCCAGCGTGGCGAGGCGGTTGTTCTACTGATGCAATCAGTTCCTCTCTGGAGGGGAAGTGGCCCCCAGGCGTGGAGGTGATATCCTCCAGGGTGTTGGGCCGTGGCTGCGGCGTTGGGCCCCCCGTGCGAGGGCGAGCAGGTCTGACAGCTGCAGGTGGCCGTACCGCTGTGTCTCTGTGGGTTGAAGTGAGAACGATGGCTTGTCCGTTCCTGTCTGGAGTCCGCTTGCTAACTACCATCCATTTTTGTACAGTCCATTATAAATGGCCATAACTTTGGCTACGTTCACAACTTCAATATTTATAAGCCCCGATTGGAAGGCGCCTCACCTTGTGTAGCTGGCAGTGAGGTAACCAGAGCTCCCCTGTGGTGGATCTCTGGATGGCAGTCAGACCGTGAGCCACACACCTCAGCATGTTGTACCAGGGGAGTCGCTGCTTCTCAACGCCCTCCTCCTCTGACACAATCATGTTTTCAAACTGGAATATCATCATTTGGGGGCTATCCCCCAAGCATGTTTTCATATTGCGATTAGATGCTGATTTAGCATATCAAGTGAATAATCAGTCATTTTTTTAATTGATTGACAGCCCTAATATAATTGTCAATGTTTAATTGGCCTGGCTGTCTGATCTGAATCCATGGAAACAACACCAGTGTTTATCTCACCGCTCAACAATGCATCTTCCTCAGACCCTCGCTTGGCAGGCCTGCGTGATATTCAGAGAAACTGGTGATCTGGTGGTCATGGAGACTGTGTTGCCTTGGTAACTGTCTAAAAGGCCCACCATTGGCCAAAATAGACAGCAGAACGTAGTAAAAATATGTGTAACACTCACACACGCGCGAGCGTGCACACACACACACACACACACACACACACACACACACACACACACACACACACACACACACACACACACACACACACACACACACACACTGTTTATATGGTTACATTTTCACATTTGTTTTAGTTTTTCTTAGGGGATTCTTTTGTCCAACCGAGTCTAGAAAGGGAGACTCGTTACACCATATATTACTACCTCATAACTCTCATTGTTTCATTGAGAAGCGGATGGGCATCAAACTAGGCCAGCTAATGCTTTTTGTGATTGCCTTGAAGAGAAGTGGTCTATGGTAACGCCACAGGCGTTTCAGTCTCTTCCTATCGCGGTTAGGAAGCGGTTGTGAGTTGGTGATGAAAAGACTCATGTTTTCTCTGTATAGAGAGGCAGGTGGAACCAGACCCATGTTTAGAGGTACTTCACACTCAATGTAGATGGACTAGCGATAACTTCTCATCTAGATAGAATCTGGCCTCTCATAAACAACCCCTCCATCTAAACACATGATTCAGGGCGTGTTGTGCCGTTGGTGTAAAGAGTTGTTGAACAAAGATCCAATCTAGACATATCTATTGTGTAAAGCGTAGGTTTATCGACTATGGGGGCTCTCAGCTACCTGGTGTCTGACTCTACTGGAGCCTCTGGCCCTGTTCAGCACCACTGGAACACTGCAGCAGAACGGAACGGTGGCGTGTGAAAGAGACATAATGAGGAGCAGGGAGAGACACACAGAGGGAGTGGAAAGAGGGAGGCGGCTGGGGGAAGGTGAACTGAAAGACATCACCACATCTAGGCTGCAGCTCTGGGAGTCCACCCCCTGCCCCCCCCACAGTAGAACGAGGGCCGGGCAACAGTCAGAGGGCTGGGGATGGGAGGCTACGTACTGGCAGTTCCCACGGAGACCGTCTCTTTGGACTGAACATTGATGGAGGGGGAGAGGTCAAAGCGAAGCGTGTTCACTCTGGCTTATGCAAGGCGGTGTTTTGTCTGAAAGAACCTGGGTTGGCGTAGGTGCAGGCACAGAGGTATAGAACATAATGTCTTCAGGATTAGCAGAAGAGAGAGATAGAGGCATTGTGTGTGTAGACTCCAACCTGCCGCTCGCTGAATTAATCATGACATGGTCTTTTTCTACTCCCACTCCTCCTTTCATCCATCCTCCCCCACTCTCCTCTTCCTTACCTTGGGCTGACAGCCTTCCCTCGCATTCACTCCTTGTTCGCCTCCCCCCTCCCTCACTATACCGCTCATCCCCCTCACTCCGGTGTGTGTGTGTGTGTGTGTGTGTGTGTCTGTGTGTTAGTGTGTGTGTGTGTTCACATGCATGTGTGTTCATATGCATGTGTCCACACTAACACAGCGGTTGTTCGTAGCGTAAAGTGGGTCGTTGGTAGCTGGCCTGACTGGTGAACACATACAGAGTGAGCTTTGAGGCTCGCAGCCAGAAGGGTGTGGGTAGGAGCAGGTCACCAGAGGTCAATGCCAGGAAAAGTGACTCACATCCTCAGTGGCTAACAGGAAGTGTTGTCGTGCCATCCACAGTAGCTATGATAGTATCTTCTCACTGCTCTGGTGCTCTGAAAGTGGGAAGTGGCTTCATGTCAATGCGTTAATGATCACTAGGTCACTTCTTAGAAGGTAGTGCAGATACAGTCAGATAATATTAGACCAATGTTTCACATATCCGGTCTATTGTGTCACAATATCATAATAAGGGTATAGATGCTGTGTTACCATCAGCCTTATCCGTCCATATAAGCCAAACTCTTCAGCCCCTCTAGAGTATCTAGTGAATGCTCGGATGGCACTAAAACCATTTGATTGCATCTACGCTTACTGATTTGATAACCTTTACTAGTAGTCTGTTTGTTGTTTAAGGAAAGCCAATGGGGATTAAGACGTGGTCCGTGACCTCTTGAACCCCTTTGTGCTGGGCTTCCAGCCTGGCGGCCCTCATCCTCGTTCCCCAGGCACTCTGTGTTTGGCCTTTGGATCCCGTCCATGTGATCTACTACCAGACAGGAAGCTGTGTGGACATGTGGGTCATCCCCTCACATTGTTTCTCTCTGTGTGTCGTAGGATGAAGTGGACAGCCAGAGCCCTGTACTAAGAGACAACCCCCAGCTCCATGAAGAGGTGAAGGGCTGGCTCAAAGACCAGAAGGCTCAGGAAATCTTCATGCAAGGTAAAGGTAGTTATTAAACACGCAGTGTATTACATACGTACATTTATCTACCAACCCGCTGCACACGAGTGTTCTTCGTTCATGATGTAGATCTAAAGATTGGTTATGGGTTGCTTTCACATACAAACCTTAAAACATTATATAGTTCGCTGTGAAGAACATCTGTCCCACCTTAGCATTTCATTATTAAGTCTTGATAATAAATAGTATGACCATGGCAATGCTTTATTGTTCGTTGGAAGGTATTTCTGCAGTATTACATCTTTTCGGCGCCATTTCCTCAAATGAGTTCCAGACATCCATTCAGCTCTTTCCCCTTGGTTCTCAGCTCTGTACTGATGGCTGTTGGCTCCCGTCCCTTCCAATTGTTGTGTTTCTCTGTGGTCCAGGTCCTTATTCGCTGAATGGCTACCGTGTGCGCGTGTACAGACAAGACTCAGCCACCCAGTGGTTCACTGGCATCATTACTCACCATGACCTCTTCAGTAGAAACATGGTCGTCATGAATGATCAGGTGAGCATACACACACACGAGGACACACACGTATGCATGCACACACAGACAAACAGTCACACACGCACACATACACCCACACACAAATACACACGCACATAGATGCAGGGAGTAAAAAGGTCTACAAAATCTTGCTCTCTTCTGCTCTTTTCTGCTCTCTCTTTACAACTCTCGAAACACACCTACCATACTTTTAATACATTATTTTCACAAGATAAGCAAGATGATGGAAGTCTGAATAACCAAGCTAAGCACGGTCCTCCTGAGGAAGTTACATTGATTTTAGATGCGCCAGTGTTTCTCATACATATACTCTGACTAAGACGGTCACCTAGGTGTCAAAATTACAACATTAATTTTAAGAACAACATGGTATAACACAATGATTTAAAGTACTGATTTAAAAGTTGAAACAATATCCACAAGCAAGGAAAGCCAATGGATATCAAAAATAAATCTCTTATTGGGTCTTTTTTTGCACTTCTTAGTGCAAAAAACACACTTCTTAGCCCCATTTAGCCAACTGGCATCCATTAAGACAGGCCCTTCCACTGTTTGATTGGTGGTAGTCCGTTGTTCTTGGAGCACGTTCCATGGCTAACCCTGTCCGGTCCCTCTAGGTGCTGGAACCTCAGAACGTGGACCCCTCAATGATCCAGATGACCTTCCTAGACGACGTGGTCCACTCGCTGCTGAAGGGAGAGAATATCGGCATCACCTCAAGACGGAGGTCCAGATCCAGCCAAAACAACAACAACAACAACAGCAGCGGCAGCAGCACGGTCCATGTGAGTGCATTCCACACGCCCCGCACCGACGTACAGCTGCGGCCTCAGCATGTGGTCGGCCCAGTTCAGGCAGGCAGTGCAGCCGTTGCTTTGTGTGTAGTATTTTGGATTGAGTTTAGATGGCTGGGGGGATGGCCACCTGTTTGGTTCCTACGCCACATGTCCTCATCAGCTCATGTCCAGAATGATCAGCGCTCATGGCGTGGAGTTCATAGAGCTGGCTGAACCCTTTTAATGTTGTTGATCACGGTCTCCTGGCTGTGCCGGGGGGGTAGTTTGGTCAACAAACGTATGACGTGCCTGATATATATATATATATATATATATATATAAATTAGAGCTGTCAGTTAAACGCGTCATTAACGGCGTTAACGCAAACCAAATTTAACGGCGTTAAATTTTTTATCGCGCGATTAACGCAATTATTTTATAAAAAAAAAAAAAAAAAAAAAAAAATTTTCTTTGGCTCAAAACAAAGAAGCAGTAGCCTGACTGCTATGTTCAAATGACATTTGTTCAAAGCAGTCGTTTAATTGCACTATAGGCTCTTTTTTTGTATCGTCCTGTTTTGATCAGTGTATATGCCAATGTTGTTTTCAATAAAAAATCATTTGCACAAGGCAAGCCGATGCACTTCACCATGTTGATAAGAGAATTAAAATGAGAAGAATTATGGGACAAAAAAATCAAGGGATATTTAGCATAGAAAAAGAATTTGCGATTAATCGCGATTAATTAGAGTTAACTATGACATTAATGCGATTAATCACGATTAAATATTTTAATCGCTTGACAGCTCTAATATAAATGCAATTTGACTATCACTCTTTGGGAGGAAGTTGATATCTCAAACACAACTGCACACCTTCATGTTATCAAAAGCTTTTTGCGTACCACAGTGCAGTAATCATTGGCTTGTAGCGCCGATTGCTATCGAGATTAATGATTAATACATATAACAGAAAGTGAAAACTATAGTTCGAGGGTGAATGATTATAGTTTACCACTATGGAGGCAATAATGCTACCACTATGGATGCTGTGTGTAAGAAACGTAAATAGGCTGTTACCTTTATTGATTACACGTATTTAAAAGTCCACACGTGTAAATAAAGTTTTGTGATGTAAATAGATAAATGATACACTTGACCACACTTGACTTGATGCACTAAATATATATCCACAAATCCAAATTGCGCATTTGTCATTCTTGTGGATACGAACGGCTGTGGAGACACAGATCTTCTTGGAACTGTTTCTCCGCGACCACAGAGGGAACAATGAGTCGAGCATAACTAGGGCAAAGTTGAAATCAGTTGAACTTTGAGGAGAGCCATTTAAAGCTCTGAATCAGGATCTGATGTGGCACATGGAGCTCTGCTGATCTCTCTATCAACCAGCCAATCCTCTTGATCCCTAATGTAATGTCTCCTTGTTTGTTGTGTCCCCCAGACGGCCGGAGGGAGAGGCGGCGGAACCCCTGGCAACACTCAGGTACCCACCCCTCGCCCCGAGCACCAGCCTTCAAAACATCTGTTTCTCATGGAGCCAGCGAAACAAAGATTACCTCATAAGAAAATACATTTAGTAATTCAGGCAAAATCAGTAAAAAATAAATGTATGAGATCATTTTGTTTTGGTTTGTCTATATAGAATTAGAATATATATAATTCCTCCTCCTACCTTCCCACTCAACCCCACTTGACCTCTTTTAAGCAATAGGTTTTATTTATTTTTGCTGCATTTCACTTCCCAGTCCGTGCACTGTGAGCTGATCTTACATCAGAGAGATTCAGTGGAGAAGAGAGATACAGTACACATTACAGAAGAGCTGCAGTACACAGTGGAGAAGAGAGATACAGTCGTTGTTGTGTGGCTCTATTCTGCTGTATGAGTGAATCTTCCCAACGTCATGCTGATCAGGGTCACTACACACGAGCCCAGGCCAACAGCCCGCGGCCCATCACAAACTCATCAGGAAGTGCTGCAAAGGGCTCCCAGGGGGCCATGGCCTCTCAGCAGCAGAGCCAGGCCCAGCCAGGCAGCCAATCGGCCGGCCACGCCCACTCCCCCGGGGCCCGGGACCAGCGCGGGGCCCGCTCTTCCAGGAGGAAGGGGTCGGACAGCAGCGTCCCCGAGGAGGAGAAGGAGAGGAGGGAGGAGCCGGGGAGAGGTGAGGGCACAGCGGGCTTCACACACTAACTGATCATCACTCATGTTGTTACTGGAGGGTCTTCATCAGGCTGCTAATGAAGTAAGTGGAGTTCTGTACTGGCCTGGGAACCAGAACAGAGCTGGTGTTTTATTAGCTCTGGAAGATGGTGTGGCCCCCATCCGTTCTGACCCTTTCCAGCGGACCTGGGCGGGGTCGGGCCCACAACCCTTTATTTAATATGGGGGTGGTTAAATCTGATGATTGGTTGACCAAGATGGCTGCTGCTGGTTGTTGGTGGTCTGTTGAAACTGTGGTCGAATTTGTTATCCGCTACCGCTATATTTGCTCTCAAAGAATATCAAATTGCACGCAAATCTTTTGCTGATAAATAGATTTGTGTTAGATGGGCGTTTGACTCCATTTGGTCAAATGTAATTCACCAGTACAGCGGTCAATGCTGCGTCACACCGACCGTTGTCCTGATTGGTTGTAGGTCTATCCAATTGCGTCCTGAGGCGCTTTGGTCGGGGCTAGTTGGTTCTACACTTTGGATATCCAAAATGAACTGAGAGGTAGCAGACTAATAAGTAGTCCGGCGATGTCAGGCTACTTTTCTACACCTTAGAGGTTTGATAGTAGTAGCTGGGGGCTTGATGATAGGAATTAATTAAAGAAATTAGTTTAAAGTAGCTGGACCACAACAAACTGCTCCTTCATGAGGAGAACAGGACCAAATAATGTAGGAACTAGAGCTGTCAGTTAAACGCGTTATTAACGGCGTTAACGCAAACCAAATTTAACGGCGTTAAAAATTTTATCGCGCGATTAACGTAATTATTTTATTAAAAAAATAATTTAAAAAAAAATTTTTTTTTTGGCTCAAAACAAAGAAGCAGTAGCCTGACTGCTATGTTCAAATGACATTTGTTCAAAGCAGTCATTTATTTCCACTATAGGCTCTTTTTTGTATCGTCCTGTTTTGATCAGTATATGCCAATGTTGTTATCAATAGAAAATCATTTGCACAAGGCAAGCCGATGCACTTCATCATGTTGATAAGAGAATTAAAATGAGAAGAATTATGGGACAAAAAAATCAAGGGATATTTAGCATAGAAAAAGAATTTGCGATTAATCGCGATTAATAATAGTTAACTATGACATTAATGCGATTAATCACGATTAAATATTTTAATCGCTTGACAGCTCTAGTAGGAACATAAACCATGAAACCAAAGCAATGCGCCTGCTTCTGCCTCACAGTATATCATGAACCACAGGGTCGACTGGTGCTGCTCATATCGCCTCAGAGATGTGTCTCTGACTGATGCTTCTCCGTGCAGATTCCAAGCCCAAGGTCAAGCCGACCGTCAACAAGCGGCGCAAGACCGAGGAACAGGAGAAAAAGGCCAGCCTGAAGAGGCTGAAGACAGAGACGACCTCGGACCTGTCGGAGAGCAGCGACAGTGAGCACCCCCACAACAAGAGGACCATCCACTCCTCCTGCTCCTCTTCCTCCTCGTCCTCCTCCTCCTCTTCGTCCTCGTCCTCCTCTTCGTCTGAGCCCAACTCGGAGAACGAGTTGAAGAGCCGCGGCGGGGAGCTAATCGCCAGCAGCGTTTCCAAAATGGAGGAGGACGAGAAGCCGGTGGCGTTGACCGCCGGCTCTAAACTCAGCGAGTCGCCGTCGCTCGCTGGCCGGCTATCGCCGTGGGCCGAGGTCCGAGGGTCGGAGGACACTAGGAAGGGCTGCGTGGTGAAAGAGACGGGCCCCTCGGAGACAAAGGAGGAACAGGAGCTGACGGCGGTGACGCAGCTCCCTCGGTCACCACGGCAACACCTGGCCCCCCTGCTGAGCACGGCGGTCCAGGGCTGCATCATGGAGAGCACCAAGAGCACTGTGAACGGTACCGCATGGAAGAGCTTCAAACTAGACGACATGTTCATTGAAAACATGGGGTGCACATTGATAAAGATTTACTCAAACCACGTCTTTGTTTTGCTCCTCAGCCACTCCTCGGTCCCAGACGCCCTCGGCCACGTCCTCGTCTCATCTCCATAGCAACAGCGTGATGGACATCACGGAGGAGGCCCAGGCGACGGTGCACCGCGAGAGCTCGGAGGCCGTGTCGGCGCTGCTGGCCTCCCAGGAGTCCACAGCCCTTTCTCCCTACCTCCCCCTCAACCCCTCCCCCGTCTCCTCTCCCCCCGTACCCCCGTCCCCCTCTCCCTCCGAGGGCGGACGCCGTGGGCCGGACATCGAGCCCGCGCCGCCGCCGCCACCGCCTGTGCCTGCGCCCGTACCACCTGCTTCACCGGGGCAGGGCACCATGGGAGCTAGCACGATGGGAGCCGGCCCCGTAGGAGCTGGCCCCATAGCAACTGGCCCTGTAGGAGCTGGCCCCATACTAGCTGGACCCATACTAGCTGGCACCGTAGGAGCTGGCCCCATGGGAGCTGGCCCCATGGGAGCTGGCCCCATGGGAGCTGGCCCCATGGGAGCTGGCCCCATTGGAGCTGGCCCCACACTAGCTGGCCCCATGGGAGTTGGCCCCACACTAGCTGGCCCCATGGGAGTTGGCCCCTTGGGAGTTGGCCCCACACTAGCTGGCCCAATGGGAGTTGGCCCCGTGGGAGTTGGCCCCGTGGGAGCTGGCCCCATAGCAGCAGTCCGCAGCTTAGGCAACAAGATGGAGTTTGCCCACTCCGAGGTCATCAGGTAAGAACGCCGGACCATCCTTCTATTATGACTATTTTACAATAATTATGGTGCCTGTTTTAAATGCATACAATCCTTTTTTCAGACCGCTGACCTCCGTGTCCGAGCCTGCAGTGCCAGTGGAAAAAGAGAAAACTCCCCTACAACACCCCCATAACCATCTCAATCATCATCCTCTTCCTCATCATCAGCAGCATCACCACCTCCAGCCCACGCAGCAGCACCCACAACACTACACAGGCCTCCTGCCATGCATCAAGAGCCCTTCTCCCTCAGAAGAGACCAGGAAACACCAACAGTCCCCATCCCACAAGGTAAAGGCACATCCTGCCGCCGAGCTGTGCAAACCAAGAGTCAGCCCCAGCCCCAAACCGCAGAACCACCACAGCCACCCCTACCACAGCGCCGGCATGGCCCTGCTCCCCTCTGACCTGCTCAAAGCAAAGGCCCAGCAGGCGCTCCTGGACAGCTCCAAACCCAAACCCCACACCTCCCCCGAGGTCTCCAGGCATAAAATGCCTAAATACTCAGACACCCCTCCCTCCCCGATAGCCCGCGCAGGGGCCAAGCCGGAGCCGCCGGACGCCCCGCGCTCCGGCTTCAAGCCGCTCCACCCACGCGCCGAGTCGGGCAGCTCCAACGGCAGCAACTACACCAAGAGCCCCCTCATCATCGACAAGAACGAGACCTTCACCGTGTACCGCGACCCGGCGCTCGTGCGCACCGACGCCGAGAACTCTGTGGCCAACGCGGCCAGCGTCTCCTCCAACCACGTCGGGGCCTACCTCCACCCTCATTTGCACTCTCTTCACTCCCAGTCTCCGCACTCCACATCTCACCCGCACATCCTCCACCCGCCCCCGCCGCCCTCCTCGGCTCTCCCCCACCTGCTGCCTCCGGGAGTGCTCCCCGCCATGCCCCCGCCTCACACCGCCTCTCTCCTGGCTTCCCACCCCCGGCTGGACTCCCCAGGAGCGCTGGGGCACCTGGCCCTGGCCCACGGACACCCGGCACCGTCACACCAGCAGCAGTTCATGCAGGTGAGGCTGCACCTTGTTGTTACACCTATACTCTACACCTATACTCTGCACCTTGTTGTTACACCTATACTCTACACCTGTACTCTGCCCCTTGGTGTTACACCTATACTCTACACATACACTCTACACCTATACTCTACACCTTGTTGTTACACCTATACTCTGCACCTATACTCTGCCCCTTGTTGTTACACCTATACTCTGCACCTTGTTGTTACACCTATACTCTACACCTTGTTGTTACACCTATACTCTACACCTATACTCTGCACCTTGTTGTTACACCTATACTCTACACCTATACTCTGCCCCTTGTTGTTACACCTATACTCTGCACCTTGTTGTTACACCTATACCCTACACCTTGTTTTTACACCTATACTCTGCCCCTCGTTATTACACCTATACCCTACAACTTGTTGTTACATGTATAGCCTACCCCTGAACATCCATAGCCCTTGGAACCTAGTACATCCTTGGATGGTAGCTCTTGGTGGATGTTTAACGTTGTGTCTGTTCCCAGGCCCAGGTCCCACCTCCTCCTTCACTCCTGGCCCAGGCCCATGGCGGGGCGGCCGGGCTGGGCCTGTACCCGATCCTCTGGCAGTACGCCAATGGAGCGCCTGCCAGCTACCCTCCAGGCCTCAACCTCCCCCCGGGCACCAAGTGGGTCCATCCAGAGAGCGCAGCGGCCGCCGTCAACGCAGAGGCCTCCCTGAGGAGGGTACGTCCTCCAGACCGCCTACTGTGTCCTGGTCTTCTAGTAGTGATAGTACTTATGGCTGGATTACTGTGTCCTGGTCTTCTAGTAGTAATATTACTTATGGCTGGATTACTGTGTCCTGGTCTTCTAGTAGTGATAGTACTTATGGCTGGATTACTGTGTCCTGGTCTTCTAGTAGTAGTAGTACTTATGGCTGGATTACTGTGTCCTGGTCTTCTAGTAGCAATAGTACTTATGGCTGGATTACTGTGTCCTGGTCTTCTAGTAGCAATAGTACTTATGGCTGGATTACTGTGTCCTGGTCTTCTAGTAGTAATAGTACTTATGGCTGGATTACTGTGTCCGTGGTCTTCTAGTAGCAATAGTATTTATGGCTGGATTACTGCGTCCGTGGTCTTCTAGTAGTAATAGTATTTATGGCTGGATTACTGTGTCCTGGTCTTCTAGTAGTAATAGTACTTATGGCTGGATTACTGTGTCCTGGTCTTCTAGTAGCAATAGTACTTATGGCTGGATTAGTGTGTCCGCGGTCTTCTAGTAGTAATAGTACTTATGGCTGGATTACTGTGTCCTGGGTATTTTAGTAGTAATAGTACTTATGGCGGGATTACTATCTCCTGGGGTATTGTAGCAGTAGATAATATTTGTTTGAGCCAGTAAGGTGGTTTACAGGCATATACACCACCACATCAGCTATACACCAGAGAGCACAAACATACACAGCCTCAATAGAACGAGGCGTAAGAGGGCAAAGCACAAACACAACGCTGGGGCATGCTGAAGAGCTTTAAAGAGTCCCTGTGTGTCTAATGAAGGCTTGCCTTGTGTTTCCTCCAGAGCACGGCCAGCCCATGGCTCCACCCCACCGTGGCCGGGGACGGCATGTCCCTGCTGACCCACGTCCCGGTGCGGCCCGCCAGCGCAGACTCCCAGCGGCCCTCACTGAAGATGATGGGCGCCCACACCAGCCCACCCATCTCCAGGAGCCGCGCAGAGCTGCACAAGGAGTCAGTACCACCGTCCATGGGGAGACCCAGCACTAATGCAAGGCGGACAGTACGGCTCCGTCACAGGGGTTGTCTGTCTAGATATTGATTTGGAGTGGTGCTGTCATATCATTGACTGGAGGTCGACCAAATCCATTGGTTTGAATCTGAATTGTATGTTCTGAACATTTTCTGATCTGAATACAAACATCAAGCTAGCAGGATTGCAGGACTCAAAGGCTTTCTGTTGAGTCATCTGGTGGCAGCAAGCAAAGCAGTCAAAGGACCAACAGGGGGTTTTCTCCCCTTGTTTGTTCAGACAGCCTTGTTATATGTTCACGGTACGGACATGTTGGACGGACATCAGGGTTGTCCGATACAGAGTCAGACAAAAAGTAGTATGATGTGGTGCATGGTAGTACTCAGTCTCTGTTGCTCACTTGTTATGAAAGCATCAAACATTCTTAGAAAGGGTATTAAACCCTCTCCGTACAGTTTTGTAATCACAAACCAACACCCTCACAGCCTGCAAAGGCTCTGCTTACAGATCGACATAATGCGGCACTAGCATCGTTTACATTTGACATTGATGTACACACACATGTCTTTCTGCTTCCATGGCATCTTCCGGAACAACGTGCCATTTTGCACCATTCACTTATAATAATGCATTTATGGAAGAACAGATCTGGCCACGTAGGGATTGTAGTTAGCTGTCATTCCACTGTAAATGCCGCCATTTGCGGACTCCTTGCCAGAACTGCAGAGGTTCTGGGATGTTGGTCTGAACTCCTCCCCCCTGCTGTGTTTCCCAGTGACATGGATAAACAAGGCTTCATGGACCCAATCAGAACCTTGACGTTGGCCCAGCTTAAGCAAGAGCATACAGACCGGAGTCGGACCCCCACTGGGAAAGATGCCCATCTCCACCGCCTCTACCTGGAAGCCCAGGGCAAGCATGCACGCCTGGCCCATACCCAGGTACCTATACCCTCAAACACTACGCCCATACCCAGGTACCTATACCCTCAAACACTACGCCCATACCCAGGTACCTATACCCTCAAACACTACATCCATTCCCAGGTACCTATACCCTCAAACACTACACCCATACCCAGGTAAATATCAAACAGGCTGTCATGTCTCTGCCTGTTCTCCTCAACAGGACGCGGTGCAAGCGGCAGACAGAGCCAGCAAATACAAGGAGGAGAACCGAAGGATTCTCCAAGAGAGTATCGAGGTGGCGCCGTTCACCGCCAAGATCCACCGGCCTGCCGACCTGGGGCCCGAGAGAGAGCGGGACCGGGACAGAGACCGGGAGACGCACTTTCCTTCTCACCTCCCGTCCCTCACACCCCCCAACCCCAAGGCCGGCCATCCCCATCCGCACGCGGCCCAGTCGGAGAAGAGCAACTACTTCACCACGCTGTCCAACAGTGTGGTGAACGAGCCCCCCAGGCTGTACCCCACCAAGGAGCTCAACTCCTACTACGATAAGGTCTCGGTCGGGGCCGTGGTCTCCAGCATCGTGGCCACCCAGTCGGTGGCCGTCCAGGGGGCTCCTTCTCTTGGCAGCTACAGCTCCAAGGCCTCCCTCTCCAAGCCGCCTCCCCTCATCAAGCACCAGCCTGAAGGCGGGGAGGGTCTGGCTGGCAAAATCACAGAGCACCTCAGCCAGCAGGCCTCACTGGTCCAGCAACACCACGTGGTGGGGATGGAGCGCCATCATCTGGAGCGCCGCAGCCCTTCATCCTCCCTGAACCACCATCATCATCCTCACCCACAGCAGCAACAACAACAGCAGCAGCAGCATCATCACCACCACCAGCAGCAGATGCAGCAGCAGACACAACAGCAACAGCAGCAGCATCAACAGCAGCAGCATCAACAGCAGCAGCATCAACAGCAGCAGCATCAACAGCAGCAGCATCAACAGCAGCAACATCAACAGCAGCAGCATCAGCAGCAGCAGCATCAGCAGCATCAACAGCAGCTGCAGCATCAACAGCAGCTGCAGCATCAACAACAGCAGCAGCATCAACAGCATCAACAGCAGCAGCATCAACAGCATCAACAGCAGCAGCATCAACAGCTTCAGCATCAGCAGCAGCACCAACAGCAGCTGCAGCAGCACCAACAGCAGCTGCAGCAGCATCAACAGCATCAACAGCAGCAGCAGCAGCATCAACAGCAGCAGCAGCAGCAGCAGCAGCATCAACAGCATCAACAGCAGCAGCAGCTCAGGGGAATGCCATCTCTTCACCGAGCGCCCGTGTTCCATCCACCCACACAGCATGCGCTGGAGCGGAAGGAAGCTGCCGAGCGGGAGAGGGAGCGGGAGAGGGAGAGGGGCGGCTATGGCGGCCGCTTGTCTCCGCCCACACTCACGCCCATACAGCCAGTGAGCGCGACGGCGGCGGGAAGCAAGACGTCGGCGGAGCAGCAGAAACCTCCTACGCTGCTGCCGGAGACCAGGGAGGTCAAAGGGCAGGGGGCGGCTGGCACCGCCGCCACCATCGGCTCTGCCGCCGCCGCCGCCGACAGGATGGTGATGACGTCGTCAGCAGAAGGCTGGAGGGGCCGCGATGTGAGCCAGCAGGAGAAGGGAGCGGAGAGGGGAGTGTGGTTCCCCGGGGAGACTGCCTGCAGCTCACTATGGGGCAAGCCTCACGCCGCCATGGCCTCCGTCATTGTGCGCCCGTCAACATGCATCAAATACGAGGGGAGCCCTCCCCTGGGGGCTAACAGACTCCCTGCCATGACCCATAAGGAGCTGCCCCAAGGGAGGCTGTACTCAGCCAAGCCCCAGCCGGACTGTCCCAGGCCGATGGATGGTGTGAAGGAGCTGGGCTATAGCCCAGGAATGGGTAGAGTCATACAGCCTAATACCAACCTGGACGATATGTGTGCTCAGTACAAAAAGTCCACATCAATGTGTGGTATGCAGAGAAATACCGGAGCCATCCACACTAATGCACTGGACAGGACTGAGATCTCCGCCACACTCAGCTCACCAGGAAAGCGTGGAATAAGCGGTCCGGATCTAGGCTGCTATGTCTCAGCGAGAGGTGACCTCGCGGTTCATAAAGCTGGCCATGCCGGCCGTCCACTAGGCAACTCGGGTCTCTCTGATCAAGAGGGCTTCGGGTCCCGCACCTCTTCTCCCGGCGTTTCCTGGCTTCCCCCTAGTCCGGTGGGAACGCCCCACCCCAGCCCGAGCATCACTCCCATGCCCAGCTCTGTCTCCAGCCCGAGCCAAGCCTTCTCTCCCTCTTTTGTTCACCTCAAGAAGCACAAAGCTGCCTTAGCTGCAGCCCAGTCCAGAAGCAGCTGCCCCAGCGCACCCCCCACCGCGGCTCCTGGAAGCTCCTCCATTCCCCTCCAGTCGGCCGACAAGCCCATCCCCAACAGCTCCCCTCCTCCCTCCTTCTCCAGCCAGGCCTCGACTTCCTCCATGGACAGCAGCAGCTCGGCGAGTGGCCACACTACTCCGGGCAAGTCCAGCCCGCTGCCCAATGGCCTGCCCGCCACCGCAGCCAGCGGGCAGTCCAGCAACTACCACAAGCTGAAAAAGGCCTGGTTGACCAGGCACTCAGAGGAGGACAGGAACACCACGACGACCAGCGCAGCCCCGGCGGTCTGCGCCAAACCGGAGAAGGTCCCCGGGCCGCCGCCGGCTACAGCCAGCGCCTTGCAGAGCAACAGCGCGGCCATGGCTGAGATGATCAAGCCGTGCTCCGTCAACCTCATCGCCTCCACCTCCGGCAACCCCGAGAAAGGCAAGGAGAGTGGCGTCAAGGTGAGCGAGCGGGCGCCGGAGGAGAAGGCAGCGGCGGCGGACGCGGGGGCGGAGGAGAGGAAACCTTCCACCCCGGGCCGGAAGGCCAGCAAGCGGACGTACGAGTCGGGCTCGGAGAGCGCCGGGGACGACTCCGACGCCAGCGAGAGTAAGACGGAGGCCCGGGCCAAGCGCCAGCCCAAACCCACCTACAAGAAGAAGCAGAACGACATGGCCAAGAGGAGAGGGGACAACGACAAGGACGAGGACGACGTCAAGCCCAACGGCGTCTTCAGGTCCGCCCGGGAGAAGACCAAGCTCAAGCTGGCCAGCAGCAGTAAGTCTAGACTCTCACTTTACACTCAACCGGTTCAGGTGCTTCAGTCTGAATACCAGTGGTACATCTTGGCTAGGAATTCTGCATTGAATGAGTTGTTGGGGCCCTAGAATTGGACAATACGAATGGTGGAAGCAGTATTTCTGCTCTCCTCCCCAGTGCTGGGGTTATGTTGTGAGCAGGCGTGGGTGTGAGGCCTGAGCTGCTGGAACAATGGAGGGTATGTAGAGCGGAGCCGGCGAGCTTCTTCCCAGCACCGCGCCTCTCGTCAAGCTGGCTCCCATTAACTTGCCGAGAATCATTTCCTGACAGAGTAACTTAAAGTGTTGGCCTTTGACCCTTGAGGCAGTGAGCTCACCACACACACACACAGACACACGCCCCCCCCCCCCCCCCCCCGGAGCAGCCCCTTCTCCCACGGCCACTAGTGTTTTCCAATGGAGTCGTCCCCTGATCTCCTCTCGGTCTCTGCTGTAGTCTACTGCTCTGATTCAGACTACATAGCTGTTTGTGGTGTTCATATGGTTGTTCTAGAGCATTCGATGCTTGGCTTCGTCCACATCCCAGAACAAGAGCTCCATGACGGCAATGTCTTGGGTTTCAGACACTTATCCACATCTGGTGTGCAGCTGTGTGTGTCTGTGTGTGTGTGTGTGTGTGTGTGTGTGTGTGTGTGTGTGTGTGTGTGTGTGTGTGTGTGTGTGTGTGTGTGTGTGTGTGTGTGTGTGTGTGTGTGTGTGTGTGTGTGTGTGTTTGTGTGTGTGTGTGTGTTTGTGTGTCCTGTCATGCTCAATCCACACTAAAAGGCAGGCCCTCATGTTGTCCCGAGCCCCAATATTTAACAATTATTCGTCGAAGGAGGCGGAGTGAATAGTGGGGCTATTCCCCACTATTCACGGAGCCTGAGGTGATAGATTGTTTTAGTATATACTATAGGTGAACACTCAAAATATAAACAAGACAGGATTTTTTTGTTTTTATTAGCAAACAAAGTGGGACATTTTGCAATGAAAACAATCCGAGATAGCGAATCAATCAAATTGTGCCATCTTAGGAGGTTAACTTGTAGTATTTACTATTGGTATATGTCTTATATGTCGGGAGGGGTTTTGTTTTAAATGAAAATATATATATATAAAAAAAGAGAAATTCGTAATCTTCATTTTATGTCTATGTATTAATATCTGCAATCTGCAGAGAGAGATGGTTTTGTAACATTTCATCCGAATTTCCCAGTGAAATCCCAGCTATAATCTATAACGAAACGTGAGGGCTGTGAGACATCCCTCTGAGAACAGCGATTTGAGGGAAAGCTAGCCCTCATCCTAATGACCCAATACTATCGGAAATTAGAACATTATCATAATTCTCTGGTAGCCACCCAGTGTGAGAATCGGCAAGACTTTAAACTTGTTGTATAATAAATTGCCATAGGACCAAGAGGTTATTAAAAATGTTTGCACAAGGCCAAAAGATACCAAAGGCTCTCCCTTCTTATAATGGTAGTTGAATAAACGTGAATAGAGGGGCTGATGTTTTTACCTTTTATGGTGTTCCTTCAGCCGCAGAAATAGCGGCCGTGTGATTTATCTTTGAGTGAATAGCGCTGTTCCTGATGTGCGATCTAATCAACACTCTGTCTGCACAAGGTTCAAACCACCTCTCTAATGTGTGATGATGGAAGTAGGCCTGCTCTCATAGTATGGAAGTCTTGTGTTTTCAGAACCTTGTAGGCCACATGGAAGCTCTGCTGTGACCGAGTCTGACTGGGATGGATCAGTGGATTCAAAAGCCACTGAACTCCATGCTGCCATGATTGAATTGATTTAGATTTTCCTATGTTTGGAAACCTACCGATTATCCAAAGCTTGAAACGATGTATCCAGGGAAGGCCTACACTCATGAGGCCTTCAAGTCGCGGCCACAGGACGAAGACAAACCTTTACCGGTTTTGTCCCTTAAGCACAGAGCGGTTTAGAACAAAGTCTCCTATGAGAGACATCAAACGACAACACCCTGTACTTTTAACACGTCTCAGATCATATGAGTCCCGACAGACAACAGCCCTGGCTATTGTTTGGTGGACACACTCTGCAGAATAAAAATGTGGGTGGAAATGAGACATTAAAGTTATTGTTTTATCAATATGCATCCATATAAACACGCTATTTAATTTAAAGGAGCTGCATGTACGTTTGAGAGTCTTGCTCGGAATTTTAAGGAAGTGACATTCCTATTGGTCTCCTACTGGTATAAGTCACAGATCCTTGCTGCCGTCATGAAACCATTCAATTGAGTTGTGTTGTGTGTAGTGTGTCCTCACTGTGGACCACCTGGTGTCTCTCAGAGCGTGTAGTATGTCCTCACTGTGGACCACCTGGTGCTCTCAGAGTGTGTAGCGTGTCCTCAGCTGGTGTCTCTCAGAGTGTGTAGCGTGTCCTCAGCTGGTGTCTCTCAGAGTGTGTAGCGTGTCCTCAGCTGGTGTCTCTCAGAGTGTGTAGCGTGTCCTCAGCTGGTGTCTCTCAGAGTGTGTAGCGTGTCCTCAGCTGGTGTCTCTCAGAGTGTGTAGCGTGTCCTCAGCTGGTGTCTCTCAGAGTGTGTAGCGTGTCCTCAGCTGGTGTCTCTCAGAGTGTGTAGCGTGTCCTCAGCTGGTGTCTCTCAGAGTGTGTAGCCTGTCCTCAGCTGGTGTCTCTCAGAGTGTGTAGCGTGTCCTCAGCTGGTGTCTCTCAGAGTGTGTAGCGTGTCCTCAGCTGGTGTCTCTCAGAGTGTGTAGCGTGTCCTCAGCTGGTGTCTCTCAGAGTGTGTAGTGTGTCCTCAGCTAGTGTCTCTCAGAGTGTGTAGCGTGTCCTCAGCTGGTGTCTCTCAGAGTGTGTAGCGTGTCCTCAGCTGGTGTCTCTCAGTGTGTGTAGCGTGTCCTCAGCTGGTGTCTCTCGGAGTGTGTAGCGTGTCCTCAGCTGGTGTCTCTCAGAGTGTGTAGCGTGTCCTCAGCTGGTGTCTCTCAGTGTGTGTAGGGTGTCCTCAGCTGGTGTCTCTCGGAGTGTGTAGCGTGTCCTCACCTCCTGGTGTCCCTCAGACGGCGTCCCGCGCTCGGTGCTGAAGGACTGGAGGAAGGTGAAGAAGCTGAAGCAGACGGGCGAGTCGTTCCTGCAGGACGACTCGTGCTCAGAGATGGGGCCCAACCTGCAGAAGTGCCGGGAGTGTCGGGTGCTGCGCAGCAAGAAGGGGGAGGAGCCGGCGCACTCGCCCGTCTTCTGCCGCTTCTACTACTTCAGACGGTAAACACTCTCTTCCGTTTCCTCACTTAATGCTTCTTTCTGCACATTCAGTCCAGGCAGGTTTGTGTCAGACAGACACCCACCCGCACTGAATCTTCATACTACATTTTTGCAATGTCTACCGTCTGCAAATTCCCTCTGTGTGTATACAATGTATATATTTGTGTGAATGATGGACGGCTGTCAGTTGGAGGGATCCCTGATCCCAGTACTCGGCACACGTGAGGGTTTGGGAGGGTTCTGCTTCTGTGTTTTGTTTCACTCCAATACATAAACACAGAAGGGGCCCATGTTGTTCACCAGCAGTCTTCTGCTAGCTCAGTCCTTTTACCTTCTAAACCAATCAGCCGCTATCTCACCAACTATATCAGTTTCTGCAGTGCATGGAAGTCCCTTGCAATCTCTCTCTCGCTCTCTCTCTCTTTCTCTATCTCTCTCTATATCGTTCGTGCTTGTTCTCTCTCTCTCTCTCTCTCGCTCTCGCTCTCGCTCTCTCTCGGACACATGGACACATGCCTGCACACATTTGAAAAATAAATACCAGGACACAAATGCAAACCAACACAAGTTAGATAATCCATAAGTGTAAATCTGGGGTCTAGTGGGGTAAATCTGACAAAGAGGCTTTTCTGCTCCATAATCTCTTTTGCTCTCTCACCAAACGGGTTGCTGCTGGTTTGGGTGCGCGATTTCACTCTTTCCTTTTTCTTCCCTCTCTCTACCTCTGTCTCTCTACCATTTATCTCCCTCCATCTGCAATGTTGAGCACATTTTGAGTGGGCCTCCTGATATTTCTACCAGCATGCTTGGATTCCCTAATCCCTCCCCCTGCTGACTGTCATTTACATGTCATTACGTCATCCCAAAGCCTCTACAATCAGCACATTAGTAAGTAGTGGCATGACGTGCATTAAGGTGACCAGAGCGGGAACGGTGAGCATTGATTCAGTCCCGCTAACCCTGAATAAAGGTCCTCTCAGCTCAGTGGGTTGACTGTGACCCCTAGGCCTCAGTCCTACAGTAGTGACCTCTGTATTGTACAGTCCAGGGGTCCATGTTTGACATAGAGGACCATGTCTGGTGTCGCCCCCCCCAGGCTGTCGTACAGTAAGAACGGGGTGATCCGCATGGACGGCTTCTCCAACCCCGAGCAGTTTGACCAGGAGGCCCTGGCCCTGTGGCTCCCCGGGGTGCTGGAGGAGAGCCTCCTGGAGCGAGGCACCGCTCGCTACATCCTGGGCTTCATCGGGGACAAGTTCTGCCAGATGGTCTCCACGGAGAACAGCGCCGCCTCCTGGGTCCGCAAGGAAGGTGAGTGTCCAGCCCTGCAGGGGACCAGAGGGGAAGTGTGGGGCTGTTGTTCTAACCTCCATCTCCACAAGGGTAGGGAACCACAGGGAACCTGACCATATCATACGTTAATGTCCAAAATCAAATCTCGATGTTTGGCTCCAATCTATCGATTCTCACATCGCACGAAGAAGGGGCGAACAATTAATCGGCATATCCATATTTTGTCCCACCCCTATTCTCCACGTCTTCCTTAGTCTCTCCTTGAGGTTACAAACACACAGACATGTTATGCAATCCGTCCCAATCTCTGATTCATCTTAAAATAAACCCAGAGCAGGACGCTATGCTAAATATTTACTGACACCAGATACTGATGTCATCATGCCACTGCTATTTGTGGACCGACTGCAGGCAGCGCTGTATGGGGAGGCGTGTGGGACAAGACTGTTTCTAATGAGCTCCCAGCTCTATTTTGGATTTAGTTTGATGTGTATCAGGGCCGTAAGATGACCTACTGACCTCATGACCTCCAAGAGAAACACTGGATACATTATGATCAGTGATTGACCGATATTTGCGTTTTTTACGTTTATCGTGTCGGCCGATTTTTTTTTACTGGAGCAGCACCACAGTGTACTGGTCTGGTAGAAACAGCAGCACAGTGTACTGGTCTGGTAGAAACAGCAGCACAGTGTACTGGTCTGGTAGAAACAGCAGCACAGTGTACTGGTCTGGTAGAAACAGCCCCCCAGTGAACTGGTCTGGTAGAAACAGCCCCCCAGTGTACTGGTCTGGTAGAAGCAGCCCCCCAGTGTACTGGTCTGGTAGAAGCAGCCCCCCAGTGTACTGGTCTGGTAGAAACAGCCCCCCAGTGTACTGGTCTGGTAGAAGCAGCCCCCCAGTGTACTGGTCTGGTAGAAACAGCTCCCCAGTGTACTGGTCTGGTAGAAGCAGCCCCCCAGTGTACTGGTCTGGTAGAAACAGCCCCCCAGTGTACTGGTCTGGTAGAAGCAGCCCCCCAGTGTACTGGTCTGGTAGAAACAGCTCCCCAGTGTACTGGTCTGGTAGAAGCAGCCCCCCAGTGTACTGACGGCGGCCGTGGTCTGATGTGTGCAGTCAAGCTGGCGTGGAAGCGAGCAGTGCGCGGCGTGAGGGAGATGTGTGACGCCTGCGAGGCCACACTCTTCAACATCCACTGGGTGTGTCAGAAGTGTGGCTTTGTGGTCTGCCTGGACTGCTACAAGGCCAAGGAGAGGAAGAGCTCCAGGGGCCCGCACTGTGAGTACCCCCCCCCCCCCCCCCCCCCCCCCGCCACTCATGCACACATGGACATCTAGTTAGCATGTTTATCTGGGGATGCTGTGTTGTTCTCATACTACAGATGTATAAAGGTTGTGTTGTGTTGTGACATTCCCTGTCTCAGACAAGGAGCTGTACGCCTGGCTGAAGTGTGTTAAAGGACAACCCCATGACCACAAGCACCTCATGCCAACACAGATTATACCGGGCACTGGTAAGAACCATTACATTTGCACTTCCATGAAAAGTCTTTTGTCCTGGACTCCATGACCATCCCTCCCTCCTTTGAAGCCACTACTTCGGTCTTGGTCTCTTCTATTTCATATTATGACGTGTTCCTAGTTTCCATCACTCCTCAATCCATTTGTTGTGTGTGGGGTTCTCCTTGTGTCCGTAGTGCTGGCAGACCTGGTGAGCTCAATGCACTCCCTGAGGGACAAGTTCAGCATCGCCTCCCACTGCCCCTGCAAACCGGCCCCCCTGCACAAGCTGCCCTCCACCAACGGGGTCTCCCAGGTACCCTGCGCTGTCAAAAAAAATAAATAAAATGCGCTATAGTCACTAGGGAAATTCAACCACTACCATCAAAGCAAACACTGACATGTTTGCTTAATAATTCTATACATACGTTGTATATTCTAATAAAGAGACTGATAATATGGAAGAAGATATTGACTTGAGGTCCTTAAACGTCCATTTAAATGTAATAATTTTGTCAATGAAAGACAGCATCAGGGAAGAATACATTGTAGTGAGATATTGTCTGATTCTTATACTTTTCCACATCTAATATGTATTTTTGTGTCAAAAAGGTTGTTTATAACTATTCTCTCTTTTACCACTCTTTCTCTGTCTCTCTGTCTCTTTGTCTCTCTCTTTGTCTGTCTTTGTCTTTGTCTCCCTCTTATGTCTCTCTCTCTCTCTCTCTCTCTCTCTCTCTCTCTCTCTCTCTCTCTCTCTCTCTCTCTCTCTCTCTCTCTCTCTCTCTCTCTCTCTCTCTCTCTCTCTCTCTCTCTCTCTCTCTCTCTCTCTCTCTCTCTCCCTCTCTCCAGGTTCTTCAGAACATGTTGAACCACAGCAACAAGCAGCTGGCGCTGGTGAAGGCCGAGCCGTGTTCCCAGCAGAGCTTTGAGCGGGGCGTGGCCGAGACCAACGGGGGCGGGGCCAGAGTGGGAGGAGGGGGAGGGGCCGGGAGTCCCAGCAGTCCCCTGGCCACGCCCCCGGAGTCCCAGTCACCGCTGCACTTCCTAGCCGATCTGGCCGAGCAGAAATCCAGAGAGGAGAAGAAAGGTGATGTTTTGTCTCCCACTGACGCCTCCTAATGGTCTCTCTGTAAAGGTCCACGTTAGTACTAGAGGCCTGGACCCGTACAGACCTACACGCTGCACACTTCCCCTTAAATTAAGGGGATTTTGCTGACTTTTGCGACTTATAACCATTTATTCACACATCAACGATGGCGGAGTCGACCACGGAGGGCGACAGCATGCTCGCCGGGAGCAGACAGGGGGAGGCTTCTTGCTCAGGGACACCTCGACACTCCACTAGGAGGGGATCGAACTAGCGACCTTCTGGTTACAAGCCAACACGCACTACCTCCTGAGCCGCATGCCGCCCCATGCTCTACAGCATCTCTCTCACACGCTGCGTGAGGCTGGCTCTATAAAACTATGACTCATGTCTGATGACAGTCACACCACAAATCACCCGCTTCAAATGTACAAATTTCTAAAACCACTATTCAGGCATGACAGAGTCCCAGCTTGAAAGTGTGTCAGAGTACGACCTATTGGGTCTGACATGCTGCACTGCCCCCTGTTGGACACATAGGACGTAGTGTCATTGACATAACCCCTGTGTTACTACACTACCCTGTTGAAGGGGGGCTTCCACATGGCGGGAGATGCCGTTGCTTAAACTCCCTCTAATCTTTGACTGATATCAAAAGGTCAAAGGGCAGCCCTCAGAGGCCATGGAGGTGGTCTCTCTTGCTCTGTGCGTGGGGCCGGACCTCACCTCTCCCCCTGTCCGCCCAGCAGAGAACAAGGTGCTGCTGAAGGAGGAGCGGGAGGGCGAGAGCGTGGAGGTGCTGCAGCAGTGTAAGACCTCGTCCCTGGTGGGCAGCAGCACGGAGCAGGGCTCCACGCTGAGGGACCTGCTCACCACCACCGCCGGGAAGCTGCGCCTGGGCTCCCCCGACGCCGGCATCGCCTTCGCCCCCGTGTACTCAACCTCGTCACAGGTACACGCGCACACAGACACACACACACACACACACACACACACACACACACACACACACACACACAGGTACACACACACACACACACACACAGGTACACACGCGCACACACACACACACACACACACACACACACAGGTACACACACACACACACAGGTACACACGCGCACACACACACACACACACACACACACACACACACACACACACACACACACACACACACACACAGGTACACACACACACACACACACAGGTACACACACACACACACACGCACACACACACTCACACGCACACACACGCACACACACACTCACACGCACACACACACACAAACCTCATCCCAGCATCAGGAACTTTGTCGCCTAAAGTCTAACTTTTTAATCAAACTGTACATTGCTGCCCTGTAGCTATTTCTGTCAATAGTATTTTTAAAAATGAACCACTTCTCCATTGACAATAATCTGAATTAATCAGGAGGTTGTACTGCAGTTGAAGCCTCAGGTGAATCTTCTGAAGGTCTTTTCGAGGTGTCCTAACATGATGGTGAACACTACTCTCTGCCTCCTGTAGGGCGGTAAGGGCGGGAGGACCATGCCTAACATCCTCGACGACATCATCGCCTCAGTGGTGGAGAACAAGATCCCCGCCAGCCGCCACAGCGCCAAGCTGTCCATCAAACAGGAGCCCCTCCCCCCCAGCCACCTCCCCACCCCCGCCGAGTTCCCCAAGGTGGACGTCAAGAAGAAGCCGCCGGCCGTCACCGCGGCGACGCCCGATGACGCCCCCAACCAGTACCCGGACGTGCCCCACTGCTGGCTGTACAACAGGCGGCTGCTGTGGCTGAAGGACCACCGCAACGACAGCAACTGGAGGCTCTTCAGGGAGTGCTGGAGGCAGGCTCAGGTGAGGTCACGTCCTCAGCAGCCAACACAGAGCCAGGGGACGTTCCCCGAACGTTAAAAGACAGCGCTGGGCTTGGCCCTCTAGCCTACTGTTCTCATTTCTACCATTCCCAGCAGTTGCACTTATGTTCTTAAACATGATTTGCCGAATTGTCAATAGCAATTTGTTAAGATGTTGCATCTACCCATCCTCTGAGATCATGCCAAGCTACACCGCTGTGTGTGTGTGAGCATGTTAATCTAGATACATTCTACATCCAGAAACTGGGTTAAAGAATCTAGATATTTCTCTTCTGTAAATGAAATGTCATTAATTGTGTGTGTGTGTGTGTGTGTGTGTGTGTGTGTGTGTGTGTGTGTGTGTGTGTGTGTGTGTGTGTGTGTGTGTGTGTGTGTGTGTGTGTGTGTGTGTGTGTGTGTGTGCAGCCGGTGTTGGTGTCGGGGGTGCACAAGCGACTCAACCCCAGCCTGTGGAAGGCGGAGTCCTTTAAGCAGGAGTTTGCGGACCACCAGGGAGACCTCCTGAACTGTAAAGACCAGCTGGTCTCCAGCTCGGGCATCAAGGAGTTCTGGGATGGCTTCGAGGACATCACCAGTAAGTCCATCATAGACTAATCTCAAAGACATGGAAAGATACAAGATCACCACTGTGTTCCATGTGTGTGACTGTCTATCACCTGTGTGACTGTCTATCACCTGTGTGACTGTCTATCACCTGTGTGACTGTCTATCACCTGTGTGACTGTCCATCACCTGTGTGACTGCCCAGCACGTGTCTATCTGTCTGCTTGTTTAGTGGGATAGAGAGCATTCTAATAAATGGCATGAAGTTGTGAATCCTGATCTAGTGGTGTTTTGTGCCCATTCAGAGCGTCCCAAGTCGAAGGATGGAGAACCCATGGTGTACAGACTGAAGGACTGGCCCTCAGGGGAGGAGTTCATGGTTCTGATGCCCACCAGGTACACGCACGCACACGCATACTCTCACACAGTTCACACCTCTCCCTCATAGATCCAATCCCCCCTCAGAGCAGGAACACATCCCCCTAAGAGAACACATCCCCTTCAGAGAACACATCCCCCTCAGAGAACACATCCCCCTCAGAGAACATATCCCCCTCAGAGCAGGAACACATCCCCCTCAGAGAACACATCCCCCTCAGAGCAGGAACACATCCCCCCTCAGAGAACACATCCCCCTCAGAGCAGGAACACATCCCCCTCAGAGAACACATCCCCCTCAGAGAACACATCCCCCTCAGAGCAGGAACACATCCCCCTCAGAGAACACATCCCCCTCAGAGAACACATCCCCCTCAGAGCAGGAACACATCCCCCTCAGAGCAGGAACACATCCCCCCTCAGAGCAGGAACACATCCCCCCTCAGAGCAGGAACACATCCCCCCTCAGAGCAGGAACACATCCCCCCTCAGAGCAGGAACACATCCCCCCTCAGAGCAGGAACACACCCCTCCCTCAGAGCAGGAACACATCCCCCCTCAGAGCAGGAACACATCCCCCCTCAGAGCAGGAACACACCCCTCCCTCAGAGCAGGAACACATCCCCCCTCAGAACAGGCACACCCCTCCCTCAGAGCAGTAACACATCCCCCTCAGGAACCCGTCCCCCTCAGAGACCCCCTCAGAGCCACTCTGGTGACTCACCCAGTGTGTGTGTGTGTGTGTGCCTCCCCAGGTACGACGACCTCATGAGGAACCTTCCCCTGCCGGAGTACTGCGACCCAGAGGGGAGCCTCAACCTGGCCTCCCACCTGCCCTCCTTCTTCGTGAGGCCCGACCTGGGGCCCCGACTCTGCTGTGCCTACGGTAGGACTCCCCTCGGACCCCCTGCCCAAGAAACGTCCCGGCCCCATCTGTGTGTGGGTCAGTAGGAATGACAGACCCTTGTTGTCCCCCCAGGCGTGGCGGCCTCCCAGGACCAGGATTTTGGCACCGCCAACCTTCATGTGGAGGTCTCCGACATCATCTCCATCCTGGTCTACGTGGGCGTGGCCAAGGGCAACGGGGTCCTGTCCAAAACCGGTGAGGATCCAAAAGAATCCTGTGTTCTCTTAGGGCAAACATCCCATCCGGTTCAGACTGTTGTACAGCACTCCTCTTATTTATCCCACCTCATGCTAGATAGATGGTTGTGATTGGTCGGTCTATCTCGTAACGGCCAGAAATCTTTTGCATGGGAGGGAAGCCAGACCGTATCTGAGGAGCCAATGAAACATGAGCTGGTGAGACTGGACTGATTCCCAGGCCGGTCAATAAGGAGGCTGACCTAGTTTTGCACACAGCCACGGACCACCAGTTTAGCGACCAGCGAGGTTGAAGAGATCCCTTCTTGCCTTGTTCCTTCCATTCATGGACTGAATGTATCCTAGGTCCTTCATCAGCAGGTGGAGGAGGGAGAAGGTGAGCTCTTTGTGTTCATACTGCTGAGCTCCTCTCGTCAGACCTCCCCTCAGTGTCCCTGTCGCTGCCTTCTTTCTCTCCTCCCTCTCCCCTCCTCGCCTCTCCTCTCCTGTCTGGTGCTATTAATAGCACCAGCATTCCCAGGCACACAGCCAGACACACACACACAAACACACACACACACACACATACATGCACACACACACTACCACCCTGCTATCCAGATGGTTGTCTACTAACAGCCTCCTTTAATTGACACTCATCCCCATGTTTGGCCATCCAGTCCACATCGATCCATGTGTTCATGCCGTCATCATGAGCACATGATCATGAAGAGAGCTCCATCTAGTCCCAGCGGAACAACAATAGAGTGACTCACTGCGTCTGGTGCTTTCCTCTTCTGCCTTTGTTTTCCAGCTTTAAGTGTGTGTCGGACCTCTCTCTGAAGATTTAACATTCAAAGGATTTCATGGCATAGAAAACATGCATTTACAATTGCCAAAGCACAACAATTTAAATAAGATGCAATCTAAGATCGCTCTCGCTCTCTTTATATGTTTTTCTCTCTGCATTCCCTCCCTCAGCTTGATAATTAAATTCCACAACTAGGCCAGGAAATGGAAGCCCACACGATGCAATAGAATGCTGATATATTTCTTTATCTTTCTCTTCGTCTCATCCTCCATCTCCTCTTCATCGTTAGTGTGGGTCATATCAGATATAATGCCCAGAGCCATACAGAATGCAGCGTGTATTTCAGCACGCTCCAAAAGTCCTCATTTTAGAGTATTCAACATATTTTATATATAGTATATAGTAAATGCTAGGTCAAGGTTCCTTCTGCTTTCTGGATGTGTGCAGCTTTAGTTTTGGCTGTGTTGTTGTCTCCTTGCGTCAGCAAGTGTTCTGCAGTCAGAATAACAAGCTCTAGTTAAACGATGAACCCTCCGATCAATGTCCGGTGAGGGTAGAGGGGGGTTGGGGTTCCCCCCCCTCTACACGAGCTGTCTGAAGGAGCGGTGTGAGCCGGACGAGGTGCCCTGGAGAGCCGGTCTGACCGGCAGGGGAGCCATGAGCTGACCCCTGCTGTGTTTGTGGTGCTGCTAGGTGTGCTGAAGAGGCTGGAGGAGGAGGACCTGGATGAGAGCGTGAAGAAGAGGCTGAAGGACTCCAGCGAGACGCCGGGAGCTCTGTGGCACATCTACCTCCACAAGGACCTGCACCACATCAGGGACTTCCTCCACAAGGTCAGCACACTCACACTCTGTTAGGGAAGTACTCCAGAAATACACATCATGATTTACAAGTACAGTATGTGTCATGTACATGCTGTACAGCATGTACGTCCTAGATATCTACCCTCATCATGCTGCATGTCAAAAAGCTGTCTTTCCTGGCATCCAGCGATGAGTTCACCTGTTCTAGTGAGTTTCAGAGCAGGACTGGTCCTCATCCCAACCTAACAGGCTTCATTTCCCCTCTCCCTTTCTACCCACTCTCCCGCCCTTCCAGCTGAGTAAAGAGCAGGGATTGGACATGTCCACTGAGCAGGACCCAATCAGAGAGCAGGGCTGGTACCTGAGCAGGAAGCAGCGGCAGCAGCTGTTGGAGGAGCACGGGGTGCAGGGCTGGACCGTGGTGCAGTTCCTGGGAGACTCTGTTCTGATTCCAGCGGGGGCCATGCACCAGGTACACACACACCTCCAACCACTCACCCATTCACACCTTCTTTCATCATGGTCTCTTTCAACGGGCAACATCAACTGGATGGGAGGCAGGAGTCTGAGACGATGAGAGATGAGGACAGGGGCCCCTAATGATGGGTCCTACACTGTTTCATGCAAGTGCAAATGCAAGTGTTGGACTGAGTGTCGTCCGCGTTCTTCCCTCCTCAGGTGCAGAACCTCCACAGCTGTGTTCAGGTCATCAACGACTTTGTGTCCCCGGAGCACGTGGCCAACTCCTTCCACCTCACCCAGGAGCTGAGGGCCGCCAAGGAGGAGGTCAACTATGAGGACAAACTGCAGGTGAGAGGAGGCCGCTGCTGCCTCGTTGGAGGACCGCAATAAATGGGCATCGAGTCAATGTCCTTCAGGGAAACTGTTTCCACCACTCTGTCTATCCTCCGTCTGTTTCGGTGTGTCTTTGTCTCTCTTTCCCTCTCTTCTACGTTCAACGAATAGCTTGGGCTTCAGCACCTCAAACCAGCCTGAGAAGAGTGATCTCTCGTTATGTTATGTTGTGGGACCCTTTGTCCGAGGCTTGCTGCCCACATAAAAAGCCTGCAGCCCTGCAGTGCATCTCTGAGTGTTGAGCGCCATCTCCCTCTCCTCCGCAGGTGAAGAACATCTTGTACCACTGTGTGAAGCAGGCGTTGGCCACCCTGAGGAGGGGAGAAGAGGAGGAGGAGGAGGAGGAGCAGGAGGAGGACGACGACGACCGTTCATGACCCCCCCGTCCCCTTCAGAGCGGACTAGAACCGGGGGGGGGCCCGGTCCACGCTGGGGGACGGGTCTCTGACACCCTGGTGATGTCATCGGAGCTGGGAAACACACACACGAGGAACATTCACACAAACCAGACAGCATCCTCTTCATCATCCACCCCGTCACCATCATCATCATCGCCAGAACCATCTTCATCCCAAACCTCTAGTGCCAAATAGCCTGGGGCCAGGCAGGCCGGACAGGGCTGGGCCACGACAGAGCGTGGCTTGGTCGCTCCATGCTGGGATTGATCCAACGAAGAGAGAGAGACGGACGGTCCAAACCTCCTCATGTGTCCTGAGGGCACCGAAGCCCCCCCCGCACGGCCCCCCGCGGCGTCCAACGAGGAGCTCAAACCCAGCAGGGGAGGTCCGGTTGACACGACGACGCTCTGACCCTCCCTCTCACGCTCTTCCTCTATCCCGGTGCCGTACTCCTCTTCAGGGCACCCCCTCTACTCTGAGGCTGTCTGTGGGACTGTCTGTGGGACTGTCTGTGGGACTGTCTGTGGGACTGTCTGTGGGACTGTGTGTGTGTGTGTGTGTGTGTGTGTGTGGGCCTTTGTGTGTGTGGGTCTGTGTCTGTGTGTGTGTGGGTCTGTGTGTGTGTGTGTGTGTGTGTGTGTGTGTGTGTGTGTGTGTGTGTGTGTGTGTGTGTGTGTGTGTGTGTGTGTGTGTCTGTCTGTGTGTGCCGACAGCCCTGTAGGCACGGCTGTTAGTCTATCATCACAGCATCACCAGCAGCAGCCAGCAGAATCAGGACAATAACTGTGATTTGTAACGAGAATGAAAAATCCTGAAAAAGTTTGTTTTTTCACAACTTGAAGAAAACAGAAATGTGTGCGTGTGTGTGTGTGTGTGTGTGTGTGTGTGTGTGCACATTTATGTATGACGTTTGCGCGTGTGGTAGTTTTTGTGTCTGTGTTTTTTTGGGTAACTGTTGTTTTATTTTCTTTAATTTCAGCCTTGTTAATTTGTTGTCTCTTTCATAATGAACATTTCCTCTGAAGATGTATTTATTTTATAGCTCTATGATTACTGGATGTTATTGAGATAAGAAACGCATTCATGTAAATGTAATTATGTACAGTTTTATTATGTTGTTTTTTTTCTACATGATTTTTTGTTGTAATACGGCTCTACTGTGATGGAGGACACACACAAACACACACAAACACACACACACACACACGTACACGCACACAAAACCAAGTCAGGCACAGACACATCCATGCGCACACGCACATATACACCAGCTGATGCCTGTGACTTTGGGAATTTTTGCTAAGCTCTGCAGTCCTCATGCCATAAAATAATTTTTAAAAGTGTAACTGCCAA
>NC_044065.1:20938857-21011357 GCF_902167405.1 Gadus morhua
CATCCAGCCGAGTCCTGCAGAGAACATTTCAACGGTTGATTTGGCAGATCAGACAGAACTTTGTTGAAAAACTGAAGAGTTATGAACATAAACATATGCATATACATTTACATATAAATGCATATAAATGTACATCCTCAAACAAATAACCCATACATTAACATATACATGTAGATAAACATATACGTGTACACAAACGGAAGCATAAATATATACATACACATATTTACAGATACATAATAGATACACATATACACAGACAAACACATATACATATACATTTGCACATCACACATATAAACACAAACATATATACAATCATGTACATACATACGCATATACACAAACATAAGAAACATAAACATCCATGCATCCATACAAATAAACATAAACACATATATAAACATAAACATATATACATCCATACACATAAACATAAACATACATGTTTTATAAACATAAACCTATACACATCCATACACATGTAGCGAAACATAAACATCAGTCTAAGTTCCTTCCCTTCGTCTTTTCATTTCAATCTGCTGTACCAAGCTGCTGCTCTGTTTGGCCCCCGGTCCCCTCGGTCCCCCTGTGGTCCCCCCTCTGGTCCCCCTGGTCCCCTCTGGTCCCCTCTGGTCCCCCCGGTCCCCCTGTGGTCCCCCCAGTCCCCCTGTGGTCCCCCCTCTGGTCCCCCTGGTCCCCTCTGGTCCCCCCTCTGGTCCCCCCTCTGATCCCCCCTGTTCCCCCAGGTCCCCCCTCTGGTCCCCTCTGGTCCCCCCTCTGGTCCCCCCTCTGATCCCCTCTGGTCCCCCCGGTCCCCCCTCTGGTCCCCTCTGGTCCCCCCCTCTGGTCCCCCCTCTGATCCCCTCTGGTCCCCCCGGTCCCCCCTCTGGTCCCCTCTGGTCCCCCCTCTGGTCCCCCCTCTGATCCCCTCTGGTCCCCCCGGTCCCCCCTCTGGTCCCCTCTGGTCCCCCCTCTGGTCCCCCCTCTGATCCCCTCTGGTCCCCCCGGTCCCCCCTCTGGTCCCCCCGGTCCCCCCTCTGGTCCCCCCTCTGGTCCCCCCGGTCCCCCCTTTGGTCCCCCCGGTCCTTCTGGTACCCCTCTGGTCCCCTTGGTCCTTCTGGTACCCCTCTGGTCCCCCCGGTCCCCCCCCTGGCCCCCCCGGTCCCCCCGGTCCCCCCTCTGGTCCCCCCGGTCCCCCCCCCGGTCCCCCCTCTGGTCCCCCCGGTCCCCCCTCTGGTCCCCCCGGTCCCCCCTCTGGTCCCCCCTCTGGTCCCCCCGGTCCCCCCTCTGGTCCCCCCGGTCCCCCCTCTGGTCCCCCCGGTCCCCCCGGTCCCCCCTCTGGTCCCCCCGGTCCCCCCGGTCCCCCCGGTCCCCCCTCTGGTCCCCCCGGTCCCCCCTCTGGTCCCCCCGGTCCCCCCGGTCCCCTTGGACCCCAGCGACCCGCCTCGCGGCCTGACCTCCCCACGACCACCTCTCCTGCTATCCACTCTGTTTTCCTTGTGCCGAGGGCCCGGCGGTGACCCCGCTGCGGGGCCGGGGGCCCGTGTGAAGGCTGTTACTCTTGCAAGCCGATACTTGTGGGGTCTGGGGTGGGGTCAGGCCGTGGCCGTGGGTCACTCTGGGCTTTTAAAAGGCGTTTTATTTGCTGTGCTCGTGGCCGTGCCCTGGCCGTGGGCCGGGCTTCCTGGCCGCGAGGGGACGTTAACAGTTATTGGGGCCGGGGACAATAGAGCAGCTCTGCCTGTCCCCGCATCAAAGGAGCAGCGCGCTTTGAAATGTGGCACACAGCCGTTACATCCTCCGGAGCCTGGGTGAAGCCCGCTTCAGAGGTGTTGTGTTGTGTGTGTGTGTGTGTGTGTGTGTGTGTGTGTGTGTGTGTGTGTGTGTGTGTGTGTGTGTGTGTGTGTGTGTGTGTGTGTGTGTGTGTGTGCGTGTGTGTGTGTGTGTGTGTGTGTGTGTGTGTTTGTGTGTGTGTGTGTGTGTTTGTGTGTGTGTGTGTGTGTGTGCGTCTGTGTGTGTGTGTGTGTGTGTGTGTGTGTGTGTGTGCATCCATTAAAACAAAACATGTGTGCAGGTATTGTGGTCTTTTTCTTTGTGTTTATGTGTGTGTGTGTGTGTGTGTGTGTGTGTGTGTGTGTGTGTGTGGTGTGTGTGTGTGTGTGTGTGTGTGTGTGTGTGTTTGTGTGTGTGTGTGTGTGTGTGTGTGCGTCTGTGTGTGTGTGTGTGTGTGTGTGTGTGTGTGTGTGTGTGTGTGTGTGTGTGTGTGTGTGTGTGTGTGTGTGTGTGTGTGTGTGGGTACACTTGTGTGTACACGTGTGTGTGTGTGTGTGTGTGTGTGTGTGTGTGTGTGTGTGTGTGTGTGTGTGTGTGTGTGTGTGTGTGCGTTTGCGTGTGTGTGTGTGTGTGTGCGCTCATGCGTCTTCACGGTTCCACAGTTGACAGAAGACATCAGAGGACCCAGGGCTCATTAACATGTCTGACGCATGGTGTCATTTAAATGTAATTGTCTGTAAGGTGGACTTATTATGTCTCTTTCTCTTGACTGCCTGGTTGTTTGGTAACTTTATGTCTCTTTCTCTTGACTGCCTGGTTGTTTGGTGACTTTAAGTCTCTATCCTTTACGGCCTGGTTGTTTGGTGACTTTATGTCTCTTTCTCTTGACTGCCTGGTTGTTTGGTGACTTTATGTCTCTTTCTCTTTACTGGCTGGTTGTTTGGTGACTTTAAGTCTCATTCTCTTTACTTGCTGGTTGTTTGGTGACTTTATGTCTCTTCCTCTTGACTGCCTGGTTGTTTGGTGACTTTATGCCTCTTTCTCTTGACTGCCTGGTTGTTTGGTGACTTTAAGTCTCTATCCTTTACGGCCTGGTTGTTTGGTGAATTTATGTCTCTTTCTCTTGACTGCCTGGTTGTTAAGTGACTTTATGTCTCTTTCTCTTTACTGGCTGGTTGTTTGGTGACTTTAAGTCTCATTCTCTTTACTGGCTGGTTGTTTGGTGACTTCATGTCTCTTTCTCTTGACTGCCTGGTTCTTAATTGACTTTATGTCTCTTTCTCTTTACTGGCTTGTTGTTTGGAGACCTTATGTATTTTTCTCTTTACTGGCTGATTGTTTGATGACTTTAAGTCTCTTTCTCTTTACTTGCTGTTTGGTGACTTTAAGTCTCTTTCGCTTTACAGCCTGGTTGTTTGGTAACTTTAAGTCTCTTTCTCTTTACAGCCTGGTTGTTTGGTGACTTCAAGTCTCATTCTCTTTACTGGCTGGTTGTTTGGTGACTTTAAGTCTCTTTCTCTTTACTGGCTGGTTGTTTGGTGACTTCATGTCTCTTTCTCTTGACTGCCTGGTTCTTAATTGACTTTATGTCTCTTTCTCTTTACTGGCTTGTTGTTTGGAGACCTTATGTATTTTTCTCTTTACTGGCTGATTGTTTGATGACTTTAAGTCTCTTTCTCTTTACTTGCTGTTTGGTGACTTTAATTCTCTTTCGCTTTACAGCCTGGTTGTTTGGTAACTTTAAGTCTCTTTCTCTTTACAGCCTGGTTGTTTGGTGACTTTAAGTCTCTTTCTTTTTACTGCCTGGTTGTTTGATGCCATCCTTGTGAAAGAAGGGAATCCTTGTAAAAAATAACAGAAGGGGGGGGGGGGGGGGAGGGGGGGGGGGGGACGGTGTGCAGGAGGTGACCTTCGCTGACCTCCACCTCCCCTCCCTCACACAACCGCCTGTCCCCTCTCTCCCTTACCTTACCTTACCCTACCCCCCTCACACAGCCTCCTGTCTCCTCTCACCCTTACCTTACCTTACCTTACCCCCCTCACACAGCCTCCTGTCCCCTCTCTCCCTTACCTTACCTTACCTTACCCCCCTCACACAGCCTCCTGTCCCCTCTCTCCCTTACCTTACCTTACCCTACCCCCCTCACACAGCCTCCTGTCCCCTCTCTCCCTTACCTTACCTTACCTTACCCCCCTCACACAGCCTCCTGTCCCCTCTCTCCCTTACCTTACCTTACCCCCCTCACACAGCCTCCTGTCCCCTCTCTCCCTTACCTTACCTTACCCCCCTCACACAGCCTCCTGTCCCCTCTCTCCCTTACCTTACCTTACCCTACCCCCCTCACACAGCCTCCTGTCCCCTCTCTCCCTTACCTTACCTTACCTTACCCCCCTCACACAGCCTCCTTTCCCCTCTCTCCCTTACCTTACATTACCTTACCTTACCCCCCTCACAGAGCCTCCTGTCCCCTCTCACCCTTACCTTACCTTACCTTAGCTTACCTTACCCCCCTCACACAGCCTCCTGTCTCCTCTCACCCTTACCTTACCTTACCTTACCTTACCTTAACCCCCTCACACAGCCTACTGTCCCCTCTCTCCCTACCCTTACCTTACCTTACCTTACCCCCCTCACACAGACGGCTCTAACTGTGAGCCTCGTGGACTCGGGACCAGAGAGGGTCTCCTCCAGGAGAGACGGGGGTCTCCTCCAGGAGAGACGAGGGTCTCCTCCAGGAGAGACGAGGGTCTCCTCCAGGAGAGACGGGGGTCTCCTCCAGGAGAGACGAGGGTCTCCTCCAGGAGAGACGAGGGTCTCCTCCAGGAGAGACAAGGGGGTCTCCTCCAGGAGAGACAAGGGGGTTGTGGGCTAGAAGTCATCTGTACTGGTCTGTGTGATCCATCGTACACATCTCTCCTTGTTTCACTAAAACAGTCCTTACTAATATCTTTTGTATAATTAATGGTTGATTATTGCACATTAGGGTGCAATAATGAACCAATAACTAACATCAGTTGATGCATTGTTAAGCATTAACTAACAATGAGCTAACTAACTAACTAAGTTTCTAAACAACTTATGGTCTAATAAAAACGGTGAAGTATTTAAACTTTACATTATCTAATAGGGTTAGGGTTTTCTGGGGTTAGAGTTAGAGTTAACCCTATTAAATAATCTACAAATGAATACCTTAGTTAACGTGAACAGCATTATCGAATATTAATTTGCTGTCAATGAACTTCACTTAATCTATATTGATAATTTACTAATGCTGTTCACGTTAACTACGGTATTAATTTATAGATTAGATTTAATTGTGTTCATTGTGTTCAAGTTAACTCTAACTCTAACCCCATAAAACCCTAACCATATTCGATAATGTATAGTTACAATTAATTGACTTTTTTTAATGTATTTTTTATACATAAACTAACAGTTTATAAACTGTTAGTTTATTGTTAGTTAACGTATGTCACTGCATTAACAAATGTTTTTTAATGTCTAATCATTGTGCCGTTATTGTAAAGTGTTACAAAACGACTAGTAGCGGTCCTGCCGAACAGCATCTAGCGTCATCACGCCTGCAACACGCGTAGTCACCTTTTTTTCTTTCTTTTTGTTGCCTTTAATAAAATACTTTTATACGTCAGCAAACCTTCATCAGCTTTGTCCTGAAGCGACGCCCATCGACTCCTGAGGACCAAAGCGCTGCGCTGGTTCTGTTTCCCACTTCCTGCTCTCAGGCAGAAGGAGACAGAGTCACTGGAGGAGTGACGCAGGTTGGACTGGAGCCAGGGGGAAAGGGTTCTTAGGATGCAGACCATAATACATCCAACTATTCTGCCATCATACACAAGTATTTCCTCTAGTCCCAGACGGGTGGATATACTGTGTATGAATCTAGATGAAGGCAGGAATAGGCCCGCTACATTGAGACTCATAGCCTCAAGTGTTCACTTGTGTGTATGACGGGATTGATGTTATTTTAAGTAATACAGATTTGTCTGGATAAACCTTTTAAACCTTGTGTGTTTCATTCTTCTTCAGTGTTATACTCAGCCCAGCTCATCCCAGATTGGATTCAGAAGTAAATAAACGTTCCTCAAACTAAAGAGCCCCCATCCATACCAACCATGAACCGTGCGCTCTATGAGAACCTTCCAGCCAGACGGCCTCTCTTCTCTGAACCCTCAGTCCTCCACCAGGGACCAAAGGAACCCTCCCACCTCCACGCTCCCCCAGCAGGTCTATCAGAGAGACCCTGAGCTGCTCCTACCCCCCCGTGATGGGGACACAGACCCCCCCCAGGACCCTCAGCCCCTGGACCCTCACCCCAGCCCCCAGGACCCTCAGCTCAGCCCCCAGGACCCTCAGCTCAGCCCCCAGTAAGCTCCAATATGTCTCCACTTAGCCTTTCTAACACTTTGGTATTATTAGGATTGACTTTGGCGTATGACTTTGGCAGTAGGATTAATATTATTATTACATTATATTATATATTAATAAGGATCAGAGATCGCTCAAGTTAAGGTTTGTATCATGTATCATGTATCCTATCTAGAAATGGTGTAGATATTAAGATATGCTAAGAAATCATCCAATCCAAAAATATCCATTTATCGTGTGTTTGTGCGTGTGTGTGTGTGTGTGTGTGTGTGTGTGTGTATGTGTGTGTGTGTGTGTGTGTGTGTGTGTGTATGTTTGTGTGTGTGGTGTGTGTGTGTGCGTTTGGGTGTTTATGCACGTGCATGTTTGTGCATTTTTATGTTTGTGCATGTGGGTGGGTGTGTTCACTTGTGTGTATGTGTGTGTGTGTGTGTGTGTGTGTGTGTGTGTGTGTGTGTGTGTGTGGGCGTGTGCGTATGTTTGTGGGTGTGCTAAAGTGACCTTTGCCGTCATTACATTACATTTCCGCCTCACCACACAGATTATTCCCCTGAAACCAGGAATTCCATTAGCTGAACGTGACACCCTATCTGGAGGGACATCTTGCCGTTTGTTTGGCTGTCTTCAGGAAGGAGAGAGTTCACGGTTGGGCTGAACTTTTGAACTTGGCGAGGTATGTGACAGGGCGGTGCGCGGCGGAGGAGGGGAGCCGGGGTGCAGGGGCCGGTCTCCGTGTGTAAGGCCCCCGCTGGGCTCAGAGCCCTGCTCCTGGGACTCAGGGGAAACAGGACAGCAGCATTTGCATTGCTGTCGTAAAGACCTCAGGCTGACACTCACCACACCAAGTGAGAGAACATTGGAGCGCAGTGATACTCAAGAGACATTTCCTGCATCACTTAACCTCAGAAGGAAGGTTCAGTCTTTGGACACTACTTTTAATGGCCTTCAACATTCATCATGTTGTGAACACATACGTATGAATACTTTTTAATACAGGGACGCTCAGTTAATGGATCAATAGATGGCCTTAGTTCCTTTTAAAATATACTTTCATCACTGGATATTCTGTTTGATTAATGTACAACTCTACAATTGCACCATTAAGAAATCAGAAGTACAATTTGAATCACAATTAAGTAAATATAAGTTCAGGTTTATTCCTTCAACATTCAGAAGAACCCGGAAAGACTGCGATAGTTATTGAAATCCTGGAAATGCCTTCCCACACACCCGCGCCATGTTCCTGAAAGCTGATGATTCATCGGTATCTGATCTCAGGTGAGACAAAGGTCCCTCTCCCCTCAGGGGTTGGTTTGGTTACAACCTAGAGGGCCTGTTACGGCTGAAGGGAGGGGTGGAGAAGGGCAGAGATGCGTCAGGTTTTACTACAGTAAATATGGTAACGATTGAAAATATAGTCACTCAGAACTTGTATTATACTTGTATTATACTTGTATTATACTATTATACTAGGTAAAACATGTTTACTCAGGTAACAATTGTAATGAATTACTGCACATTAGCATTTCTGTGTATTACTGTACTGTGCCTTTTTCTATTTTACCCATTTCTTTGCATATGTTTTTCTTTTACTTATCTATTATTTTATTTTATTGTATGACAATGTTTATATGTGAAGCACTTTGAGTCTGCCTTGTGTATGAAAAGTGCTACATAAATAAAGTTGCCTTGCCTTGCCTTGCCTATTAACATGCAACATCGTCATCAATATTCCCTTTCAATTCAGCCAGTAATCTTAAAGGACAACCATCTCTCCTTCACTAAAACATCTGTTATCTAATGTGTCCAAATCATTTCTGTGTTGCTGAGTCTGCGAGACCCTTCTGCGTGAACATGCCACCATTGTAAACAATAGCAATATAGCATAGATCATTTGTAAAGTACTTCAGTGTTATATTGACCACTTACTGCGTTCTGACTGACGCACATTGATTCCAAAGGGCTCCATTGTCATTGTTAACGTGCGTGGCAGCCGCGCAACAATAGAAGTAAGAAAATAATTTAATTACAAATAATGTTGTTAACGGATGTTTGTGATGGCTTCAACAACCAGGTTGATATTGTCCTTAAATATGGCTTATACCAAAAGATTGTGTGTGTGGAGGATGGCTGGTTTAATCAGCCTGCCCTGGCCAGAGTCAGTCTGACCAGACTGTGGGGATGGGTGAGGCTGCACACCTGGCAATCAAGGCTCCCAGGATCAAACAGCCTTCACCACACATTCTGAGGCTGCGCTCCAATGGTCAAAAGAATGACGGCCTACGTCCTTTCCTACCCTCTTTTCCCTGACCTTGATGGAAAACGTCATGAGGTCAAGGAAAGATGTGAAGGAGAATTCATAAGAACTTATGACATGCGACTGCACCTACACTAGACTACTTCACTATGAGACTGCACTTTCTCTAGGCTACGTCACTATTAGACTGCACCTTCTCCAGTCTAAGTCACTATGTGACTGCACCTACACTAGATTACGTCACTTTGAGACTACACCTACACTAGTCTATGTCACTATTTGACTTCTCCTACTCTAGGATATGTCACTATGCGTATTCTGGACATGGGTCTGCTGTGGTGAACTGCATGTTCATAAGATGGACTACAAAAGGCTGTTAGACACTCCGTGCCTTCTGACCGTGTTGTTTCCTGCAGGCTGGATATAAACCAGGATAACCATGTGAAAAAGAGGAGTTCATTACCAAGGTTGTAATTTAAATACAAAAATGTAACAAGGCTCCCAGTCACAAAGTGTAACGGAATAAATAGCTTACCCCATTGAGAAGGGTGGATCTAGATCAGGAATGGTCATTCATGTTGCTTGTTTGTTTCCCTGATCGGCCGGATGGTGCCATACTTTAAATGCTCCTGCCGCAGAAAATGGTGGGACGGTATTTTCCCCTTTCATTTCCTAAAGGATGGCCCAGTTTACCCTTTGCTAAAGGAGATATGGAAGGAAGCATTGAAGCCCCTTTCCTTTGCGTTTAGAGAATCCACGCAGCTCTTATCATGGCTGCCACTGATACTTGCGGGTCATTTCATTGAATTAGGAACCTTCCCAAAACACTCTCCGACCGGCATCGAGACCAGAGCTGACGTCAAAATGGAACAACTGCTCCACCTTAAACTGCTTCCAGTGCTCCAATGATGATCTGCTCAGCAGATCTATTCATTAGTTCTTATTCCTCTTTAAATGGTGCTCTCTCAGAAGGCTGCCTGGGCCTCTGACTGCCTGAAACATCCTTGAACTCTTTATCTTTCTCATCTACAGTTCGGGGGTCAACTTGTAGATAGTGTTTCAGGCATCCCACACAGAGAGAGCGGGTATTGGGATTGAGTTTGAGCATTTTAGTTAAAAATGTTAGTTACATTTCTTAACTCTTGAAACCCTATTCTTTGTTGCCTTGGTATTGTTAATCCTTGCTATGTTACCTTCCAGTCCGATTCAGAGTCTGTGTTTGCATTTCACACAACTCTGCGTATTAAAACAGTGATCTTGTTATATTCAATCTAAGATGATGTGATGGACATCCATGCATTTACATTTTAAATGTTTGTTAGGGCTTTATCGAGGTGGGTGCTGTGTCTCCATAGAGCTAGCACCCAAATCAAACTTTACATTCATATCACCTCTGATCGCTGGGTAAACGAGCCGTTTGACTCCCTTTCGCTTCAGATGGGTTTATCCCATCATGCTGGAGGCAGGGTGTGAAAGCGTGTGATTGGCTAACAGAAAACTGTTCAGAACAAGTGCACAAATAAAGTGTCTGCAAACGTTTCAAATGAACACCTTGTAGGCTGGAAAATGCTCTTCGGACAGCGGGGAGAAGATAAGGAAACGGGGAGTCACTGTGTAGCTCGGCCCCCCCGGCCCTGAGCTCCGTCAGAGGTCAGAGGTCAGAGATCCTGCTGTACAACAGGACTCCCAGATCACCAGCGAGCCGGCCGACGCCTTTGTTGTCAGATCACCTGTAAAAGTGATATGCAAATGAGATGCAAATTCCTCACTACCTTCCCCTCATCTGGTGCTGGTGAGATGTTGGATAGGGCGGGGCGTTCCTCGCTGTCCCCCCCTCCCCGTCGCGAGGCCCATCGCTGGGGACAGAAGGACTCCGGCGGTGAGAGAACACCCTGTGGAAGGTAATTAGCGGCTATCTGAAGAGAAGATCTTTGCATATTGAAACTGTATGCAGAGCCATTCATTAGCCCCCGCTGACCCCGGTGGGGGGGCCGGGGGGGGGGGGGGGGGGGGGGGGGGGGGGGGCCCAGGTGATGCGCTGATAAAGACGTGCTAATTGAGTGCGAGCCGTGTGCTCTGAGCTGAACTCTGCCTGACCCGCTGAACTTGTCAGCATGCGCTCCTTTCAGATGAAGAGCAGTCACAGCGGCTGCTAACGGGCCTGTGAGCTCGTCCTACGGGGCCACGCATATCTTCTGCAGGGCGGTGGGGGGGGGGGGTCGGAGGAGCCCGCCACATTACCCTACAGGACGCAGTTTCAGGGATTAATGCGGCCATTGACTCGCCAGCGATCTAGCAGGCCTCTCTTGATGACCCCCCCCCCCACACACACACACACACACACACACACACACAGATCTCCAAGGCATCCGGTCCACAGACAGATAGCGTACTCCTCTATCTGGGCCGCCGGTTGGCTAAACGATGTGGTTCTTCCCATTGATTAGACGGTGATAGGATTACAGGCCGTGTCTCTGCCGACGTTGGGGGCCATGAACAAGACATTAGCCAGGGCTTGACCTGCTACACAGAGCACATTATAGCACAGAAACACAAAAGGGTTTTTAGCCCTAAATGGAAAAACGAGGTGCTTATATGATCCAGCAGGGATGGGGCTGTCACAGAGAGACGTGGGTCGTCACCGGCCCTTCAACCCCATCAACAGCCTCCATGTGTGGCTGTCAGGGGGAGGAGCGCTCACCAGCGGCCATCATCCACCACCACTGGAAAGGCTGGAGGGGACTAGGAAACAGAGCTGCAGGAGGGAGCGGGAGGAGAGGAGCCTAGGAGACGAGCCAAGGAGATGAGCCTAGGAGAGAGGGCTGCATGAGGGAGCCTGACCTTGATGGAAAACGTCATGAGGTCAAGGAAAGATGTGAAGGAGAATTCATAAGAACTTAGGAAATGACATCCGACTGCACCTACACTAGCGGTAGGAGAGGAGCCTAGGAGAGGAGCCAAGGAGATGAGCCTAGGAGAGAGGGCTGCAATGAGGGGGGTGGTAGGAGAGGAGACCAGGAGACCCGCCTAGGAGAGTTAGTGGCAGTCTAAAGTGTTGCACGATGCCATAGCTAAATACAAGGACATGAAGTTCCAAATCAACAACCATGAAGACACTGAAGATGTGTCCTACTCCTCTTCCCCTCCCACAAAGCCCTCTCCCTGCTAGATACACCAGGAACACCCCTATGCCTGGCCTAAAACCAACATTTATAGTTTACTCCATGTCTATAAAACACTTTCCTCTTTCCTGAACGGAAAGAGATTTCCTCTGTGAGAACAGGTTGATGATATACCGATAATAACTTAGGAGTTGGACGGTAAATCAAGTCCCCTCTTATCTCCCCCCTCCTCTCACGTTAAGGTCCCAGGCAGCCAGGCGCTCGGCCCATCAGGGCTATTACCCTGATTTACACCGGCCCGCGTTCAGGCCGCTGAGGGGAATGAAACACGCAGATTTCAGACTTCTTTTCAGCGCCGTGTTGTAAATTCACTGTGATGTCGGCCAGCCTCCTCAGGAACGGCCTCTGGCGGCACAACGAGGCGAGGGGCGACAATGGAGGGCAGTTCCGCTCTTTACAGCGCCGAGAGGAGGCCGAGTTCAGAGAGGTTCAGGGAACATGGTCCGAGGGCTGGGGAGCCCGGATAGGAGGGACGCGCATAAAGGTGTCAGCGACAATTTACTATTCCAACCTGGCCCTGCCCCCACACCCTGGTCCAGTGGGACCCACAACAAGCGCATCACTTCAACATTTTGCGAATGCCATATTAGCGAGTAGCCTGGGAACTTGGAGCAGCCTGGAGGAAGGGTTTAAATCAGCAGGGCTCCAGGAAGACCAGCAGCCTGTGAGGCAGGCAGGACTCAGTCGAAGGCAGAGCCAGTAGGCCGTGGTGGAGGAAGGAGGCCGCTCTGAATACAGCTGACCATTCAGTCAGACCTTTCAAACACTGATCCTGAATACAATCAAATATATACTACTCTGGACGAAGTGTGATTTCATACAACAATCATTTACATTTAGATCATCAATCATGCATAATGCATCTCTAATCCCAGTAAATTCACATTGTGAAGACAAAACATGGTCTAAATTCCACATTTACCTTGATGGTCTAGATGACTTTATGGTACTTTAATTAGCATGAATAATTTTTTTTTTTTAAAGACAAGCATTAAAATGTTTCTAGCTAGCTAATTATAATTCTCCAGTATCATTAGCCATTACCAGGGCCAAAGTGAAGTTTGTGGTTCTTAGAAAAGAGGGACCTAAATATTGAAGGCATTGAGGAGACAATGGAGTGAACATGCTGAGTTACAGATGTTTAGTTTGTCTTTACCTCAGTGAGGATCTCCCTCAGCCCTGTGTAGGCCGGCTATTAGATGGTTCCTCTCCCCCGACCTTAAGGCTCTATCACTCTACACACTGTGAAGCTGGGTGTTCATGGACTGCTTTGTTGTGTGTTCTTGTCTGCGTGTGCTTGTTTCATAGACAAAATGAATGGTTTCTCAGCAACAAAACTTTTATTAAATAAGTCCAAACAGTAATACATATGTCATTTAAATAGGTTGAGGGGTGATACAAAAAACGCTATATAAACTGTTTCTACATACAAATGTACATCCGAGCCAGAGTTACAACCAAGGCTGGTTACAACCCATTTCAAAGTGTTTCACGTCAGTGCCTTTTGTCCACACACACACACACACACACACACACACACACACACACACACACACACACACACACACACACACACACACACACACACACACACACACACACACACACACACACAAAAATATAGTTATATACATTTCATCTACAACCTTTCATCTGTACAATAGGCCAAAAACAAGCAGCAATGCAGTCAGTATTAAAAGTGTAATTACAGACTTTGTGGCTCAACATTTTAGAAAAACTACTCTATATACTCTTTCCCACTGTTAAATCTCTTAGTATGAAAACATATGTACAAGGTGGCTCTCTGTGTAGTAGGAGGACTAGTTGGGGACGTAGGGGGAGAACTTGGTGGGGAGGTGATCTACGGGGTACACTGTAGGGGCGGTCTTCATGGTGGGCGGTCCGTTAAGAAGGGTCCAATTGCACTGAGTCACCACTTCCACCAGGAAGATCTTCAGCAGCACCTTGGCAAACTCCTTCCCCACGCACATCCGGGACCCCCCCCCGAAGGGGATGTACTGGAAGCGGGAGGAGGAGGAGGAGGAGGAGGAGCCGGCCTCCCCTGAGGGCGTGGCCATGAAGCGCTCCGGCTGGAAGTCCTCCTTGTTGGGGATCTCGGCCACGTCGTGCGTGTCACAGATGCTGTAGATGACGTTCCAGCCCTTGGGAATCTGGTAGCCCTGTGATCAGAAGGAAGCCATGTTGTTCATATTCACGGTACAAAACACAAACTGATAGTCACGACTGCTTATTTATTTCACCTTTTTAAAGATCACCTGACTTTCTATTTCCCTGTCTTATCACATTAGTTTTCCTAATCTCATAAAAACATACATACATGCATAATATATGAGTATATAGATCATATCTGGATGATAACAGATTCCAGAACGTTCTCTGAGTGGGGGTCTGGGGCTTACGTTGAGCTCAAAGGTCTTCAGGGCCACGCGGAAGCCCCCGGGGACGGGGGGGTTGATCCTGAGGGTCTCCTTGATGACGCAGCCCGTGTACTGGAGCTGGTCCAGGGTCTCCATGGTGAGGTTCTGCAGGTCCACCCCGCGCTCCTCCTGCAGGCCCACCAGCTCCTGCCTCAGGCGCTCCACAACCTCCGTGTGGAGGCCCAGGAACATGACCAGGGAGGTGGCCGTGCTGGCCGTGGTCTCGTGGCCCCCGAACAAGAGCTCCGTGGCGGACTCCTTGATGGCCTGGGAGGAGACACAAGGGACACACCGTAAGACACAACGCCGTGGCAGAGGGGCCCTCGAGCACCTCAGGGTGCTTGAGCACAGAGATACGGGCTGGATGCATTCAGAGGAAAGGTCAGAGGAGCTCTTCTACTAAGATAACCGAAATAGTAAGGCATTTACCATTTCAGATGTATTCAAAGACAAACTTTTAGAAAAAAAAGTAGTCAAGTTTAAGCAATATTGTCTAAACATTAACACATGTTTCAATAAGTCCTGCTCTGATGGAATGGCGCATTCTAGGTCTCTTGTGTGAGTCGTGCCTCATCCGAAGGGAGGGCTCTGTAGGCCTGGTGCTCTGTAGGCCTACCTGCATGCTGAAGGGCTCTGCGTTGTTCTTGCTGCTGTCGATGAGCTGCTGTAGGGCGTCTCGGTGTTTACAGCCCAGCCCCTCAGAGTCCTCCTCGAGTTTCTTCCTGATGTTCTCCTCGATCTTGGAGTGGATGAAGTTCCTGGCCTTCAAGCCCTGCAGCACAGAGGGGAGAGGAGAGCTTAGCACACACACTCTCAGATGAGCAGCAGATGGATGTGCAGGGAGACACCAGCGGCATAACACCATAATGGAAAAATAACCTGGTTCTAAACAGTGGTCCACACAAGGTGTGGTTTAAGAAACACATTAATCACATTGACATCATAGAGTTATTTGGTCTACCAACTGAATTATAAGAAATACGATAGATACAAAGTAGATTACCAAAAAACGAATGTAAATGTGAAATAATCCATTTAATTGATTTGAGACCCGTGTCATATACATTAATCAACTTATCAACTTGCAGTCTAACGGATCCACATACCCGGTACAGGCCGCTGAACGGGACGTCGATTGGCAGCGAGAACAGGTTCTTGATCATCTCCTCGAAGGCCTCGACCAGCTGCTGCTCATCCGTGCGGATCTGCTCCGGGTCGAAGCCCAGCAGGATTCGCATGGCGATGCGGAACATGAGGCGCTTCATCTCGGGGTAGACCAGCACGCACGGGTCCCGCTGCAGCCAGTCCCGCACGGCGGCACGCACCTCCTCCTGGATCACCGGCACGTACTGCTCCAGGGCGTCCCGGGAAAATGCCCGCATGATGGCCTGCAATACGTCCGCGCATTCGTTAGTTTATATTCGACGGAACAGCCGAAATCGTATCAAAAGGTCAAAGGGCATTATCGCTTGATCAATTATTCCTAGATGTCTATTCTTGCATGTTTTTTGTTGGTACAATTGGCCATTGCATACATCTAAGAAGTTATCAGATATATTGGTAACACTTCCACTAAACGACCCGTGAGGACAGGTGAACCCTCCCCGGACCACACAGGTGTAGGTCCTACCTTCTTCTTGGACTTGTGCTGCGCGCCGTGTACGTTGGAGAGGGTGTCGGAGCCCAGGATGGTGCGCACCGAGGCGGGCCACTGCGCCGCCACCAGCCGGTGCTCCCCCAGCAGGATCTGCCGCACGTTGTCCGCCCCGGTGACGCGCACCGTCGGACTGCCGAAGAGGTGCGTGCGGTAGATGTAGCCGTACTTCTGCCGCTTCATCCGCAGGAACTTCCTCCTCTGCACAGATCGAAACATCCACACGTCAGCCCCCGAATAACAAAACACGGCTGCGTGTTCAAATGGCAATGCCACTGTCAATTCGTGAGGAATATCCCATCGCTATAATAACGTCATACAAATGTGCATGCATGCATGCATGCATAGAGACCGACCTGCATAAGTGCATTGCAACATTTAAATGAACGGTTGAAATGCAGTGTCTAAATACAGTGGAGTCCCGCAGACATGTGTCCGTGTTTACCTGGAGCAGCAGCTGCAGGGTCTCCCCGAGGAAGGGCAGCCCCATGGAGCCGGGGGGCAACGGTCTAGGACAGCTCGGGTCCCGGCCCCGGATAAGGTACACCTCCCACAGCTTCACGGCCACCAGGAACAGCAGCACGGGCAGCACGATGGTGCACAGCACGGTGGCCAGCAGCGTACTTAGAGCCATGTTGTGGTGATTGAATCCCTTCTGGAACAACTGGCTGCGTCTGGTTCTAGTTCTAGTTCTGCTCTCGGCTGCTGCAGACTCCAGGACGCGGGTTCGCTTCTGAATGCGGAGGATGTCGGCGCGCGGCTTTATAGGATCCCTGCTGCCCGTCGGCAGCCTGCTACCTCCTCAACGCCGCCGCAGCAGATCAATTAGTTCACACAAAGTTCATCTTTAATTGTGGGTGTGACTTGGCCCCGCCCCCCCGCTCTGGCCGCTCGCCTACCCTCGCGCACCATTTGTTTGTTTGCTCGGCCGCCGTCTTTAATCCCCTCCACCTCCCGGTGCTGCTCGCGGACCGTCCGCGGCGGATTGAACTGTGAAAAGGTGATGAGTCTCCCCGGACAATAGGACCCCATCCCAGGGTCTTTTGTTGGGGTCCTCGGCGGTTTGGGAGCCGCTGGAGGAGCAGCGGCGACGCCCGCGGCGCCTCCACATCTGAAGTACCGCTCCCCCCCAGCAGCGCTCCGGGGCGGTGGAACCGCCCCCCCCCCCCCCCCCCCCCCCACACACACACACACACACTTTAAATCCGTTCGACCAGCATGCTGAGAATACAGAGTGTTAAGTTCTAGCTGGACGCTGTAGACCGAAACGCACCTGATAGCAGAGGCCTGATCTAGACCTAATCTAGACCTCCTCTAGACATTAGACCCGTCTTCTACACCTTGGACACGTCCTCTACACCCCGCCCAACGCCAACCTGTCTACTTCACCTATAAAATTGTATCTCCTCTCTAGTGTAGGGTTCAGCCCTGGGTCACGAGGGGAGAGAGCGAGATGGTGGGATAAATAGTCAGGGAGAGAGAGAGAGCATAATAAAATACACCACGTATTTTGGAGCACACATCTTGCTGCTCCAGAGAGAGAGAGAGAGAGAGAGAGAGAGAGAGAGAGAGAGAGAGAGAGAGAGAGAGAGAGAGAGAGAGAGAGAGAGAGAGAGAGAGAGAGAGAGAGAGAGAGAGAGAGAGAGAGAGAGAGAGAGAGAGAGAGAGAGAGAGAGAGAGAGAGAGAGAGAGAGAGAGAGAGAGAGAGAGAGAGAGAGAGAGAGAGAGAGAGAGAGAGAGAGAGAGAGAGAGAGAGACACACACACACAGGGTTACCCGCGGGCCACAACACAGAGCTGCAGACGCGCGCCCTCCTCTACATGTGAACGTGTTTTTACGCCGCGGCGTCAGGAGGACGTGTGCGTGTTTCTGCGTCGTCAACAGGGAAGGCTGAGGGCCAATCGGTCAGCTTTTACAAGAACACATTACAGGGATGGATTTCTCTCCCCCCCCCCCCCCCCCCCCCCCCCACACACACACACACACTCTCTCTTTCAGTGTCACCCCCGTGCAGCGGAGGGTGCCCTGAGTTTCACCCCGGCGGCCCAGTGTTGTCGGCCGGGGTGAACCCATGAGACTGACGTCCAGTTATCATTACCAGGGTCACAGAGCAGGCGGGCCGCAGCACGGCCCATTGTCTGGCGAGACGGACGGACGGACGGACAGATGGATGATAAGAACCCAGCTTTAAGGCTCAGGCCGACATGCGCACTGAGGCATGTTGGGCCATACTTCACGTGAACGGCCGTACATCTGGCGTACACGCGCTGCACTCACGAGGGGCTTTATTGAAACAACGTGCACGTGTGAAACAGGATTCCGGTGTGAAACAGGATTCCGGTGTTAAGGTGTGAGAGGACAGGGTTGGGGGAGATGGGGGGTGAGCGGAAGTTCAAGTGTAGCGGATCATTGCGGGGTGTTTACAGCCCCGCGTCTGGCGGATTCCTCTACAAGGTCCATAACATGCGGACCAACACGTCAGGGAGCATGTACGCATGCGTGCCAGTACCTGGACTACAGCGCTGTAGTGCAGATACACGCATGCGTACATGCTCCCTGACGCATATGCGAGCCAAATGGCCACCTGTGATTTGCTCCGTGTGTGTGTGTGTGTGTGTGTGTGTGTGTGTGTGTGTGTGTGTGTGTGTGTGTGTGTGTGTGTGTGTGTGTGTGTGTGTGTGTGTGTGTGTGTGAAATAAAACTTTGCGGTGCCGCAAAGTTTTATTGTACGACCCTGCGGGGGCCTGGAACAGATGCGGGGGGGTCGTGAAGGATGGCGGCTGGCGGACACGTTCTTCAGCGTGCACAGTCAGCGTTTTAATCCACGAAAGCGAACGTCCAACAAAAGCCCGTTGCCGCCTGAGCGCGCGTCCGTGCGTACCCCCCCCCCCCCCTTCCGTGCATGTTGACCTGCTGGTGACCCGCGGACACGCGGACCCTGACTTCTTGGTGAACTCTCAGTGCGCACAGTCTCGCCAAGTTCACTGTTCATCAAATAACAGAGAGAGACAGAGAGCGGGGGAGCGAGAGAGAGAGAGACAGAGTGAGAAGATAGGGGTAATGCGTCTCTGTCACACGTCTGTTATACAGAGTTTAAAAGCTATGGAACGACACGGTCAAATCTGTGTTGAAGTAGCCATATGTCAAATGATGGAATAATCTCATTATTATGCTTCGAACACTTGACAATTAACATTTAACCAAGCCACAACTACCACGCGCGCGTTACAATCAGTGCATATGCCGTCTAATTAGTGACGTAATGGATCTGTGAACAGCCTGTACCATCCTTTACAGGCAGCGGGACGTTTCGGCCTCTGATTGGTCCGACTAGAAGTCAGTTTCAGGACGCCTCGGCCTCTGATTGGTCTGACTAAAAGTCAGCTACAGGGCGCCTCGCTTCAGGACGTCGGTGATGTGAGTCAATTTAATCCACCTTTTTTAGAAGACCCAAGGCAATAACTCAAATAGGGGAGGGGGTCACGGGGTTCAGCTCGAGGTCAGCCCCCCTCCGTCTAATATTGAGCATCTCAAAATGTCATCAGACTGACCATATAAAGCATGTGTCTGAAGGCTGGACGTTGCACCATAGCTTTACAGAAACAGAGCTATGAATGTTGACCTAAATGTGTCTGGTTGAAATTAGAACTATCGCTGTCATTTAGGCAAAGAGCCACCTTTATTTACATTTCATCAAATAAGAAAGCAACAAATAACCCATCAATAAAATGTTTATTTTGGATGACAATTGGTTTACAGGTCAAGATGAGTTCTTCAGGACTTCATGTCAAACAGTATTGGCTCCAGCTTCACTGAACCATGCACCACGGGATCACTCCGCTCTGCCTCAGCACCAACTCCCAATCAACCAGGACTTTATACAACATATTCACTCTGAGGATTCATTCAATTTCAAATGCAAATAATGTACGAATGATGCAGTATATACAATGGCGATTACAAGCAACAGAAAGGCAACAGAAAATAAACAATTAAATTAAAAAACAGTGCAAAATGCCTGCTGAAGCACAGACCTCAAAACAAACATTAAAACGTCAACATATGTTATGTGACATAATAAAAACAATCACTTAATCACATTTTTCATGTAGTTTTCCATCGGGAATCATTCATAGGTGCTAAGGTTACCTGCTAGCATGACAACCTGCTAGCCTGCAGGTCAATCTAACCAATAAGTTATTGCTGTGCTGCGGGAACATGTAGAGGAGAAGACCTTAAAGCTTACATTTCCCAGAGGGGAACAACATATTTCAAATGATAAGTTGACAAAACAGATTTTTGTTTTTAGGTAATTTGGTCACTCAGACCAGTGGGGGCGCTGTTGTAACCCCAGTAGGTGATTGGGTCGCCCCGACCTGTGGGGGCACTGGTGCGCAAAGGATTATGGGTGTTAGAGGTTTACGTAGAGGGGTTTAAGTAGGGTTACAATGTTGTGTTTTTAGTGTTGAAATGTGGAACCGTGACGCAGACTATCAGGAGGGCCTTCTGTGTTTGTCTGGTTTGAACAAGTTGAACAAACAAGCAATTTGGAGTTCTGGAGTGCTGTGGCTGGGACACACCATTGTTTAATTTAAATCTCTTTCTCAGACATTATGTGTGTGTATATATATATACATATATATATATATATGTATATATATATATGTATATCCATGTGCGTGACATGCTGGAAATAAAACAAAAGCATTTAAAATGACTTATGCAGTGCCACAAAATTCCTTGATCTACATGTTCAATACTTGCTTGATGTTCACTTTCATATTTCCCTGAGCAACCCACCAGGGGAGATTCCCTATACATCCTGGATCCTTCATCCTCATTCACCTTTTCTTGTGAGAATGTGAATGTTATTCCCGTGGGCCCTGACACACAAGTCCCTGCTGGTCCTGTCCGAGCAACGGCCCACCTCAGTCTGGTACTCTGAGCTTTAACCTCATCATATGAACAGAGCCAGGGCCAACGGCTGTCCCTCCTTTCCAGTTTTCATCTGATAAAAAAATGAACAACGCTGAAAAAGCTTCATATTAAATATCACTTTGTATCACAGAAAACTAAATAATAAAATGTTAATTTAGGCCTCAAAGCCCCCAGAGAGACTGCCGAGCAGCGGTACTGGAGGACCACACAGGATTGACACTGCACTTTAAGTGGAAGCTCAGAGAGAGAGAGAGAGAGAGAGAGAGAGAGAGAGAGAGAGATAAGAAAAAAAACATAGTATTTTTTGAGTACACATCTTGCTGTTCCACGTGAACATCAGTCTTTGGGGACGTCATCATTCATCCACTGCACACCGATGCATGGCGGCAACCAATAACCCAAAGTACAGAATGAGGCAGGTCTAATATGGCTGCTTCTGTGAAGACTTGGATGGCATACAAAATCATGAGTATCCATCCTGATCAAACACAATCTGACCATTTTCCTATTCCTACTGGGAAGCGTCTTGTTTCAATATGTATTTCGGCAGAGTTAAGGGTGCAACACCCTCTAACCCAGGTAGACTGACCCCTAACTCAGGTAGACTGGGCCGGCTGTACCAAGCCTCACTTAGACCTCCTGGAACCATTGCACTTTCACTGAAACATGGGCCCAACACGTTTAGCCACCCTAGTCGTTAAAATACATTCAGAACATTTGACTGGTGATCTGTTTTAACAGTAGGTAATATACGTTCTTTGTATGCGTGTATATCATTGAAACTTCATATTCAGTCGCGTTCGACTGAAGGGGCAGTATGCGAGTGATGCAGAAATGCCATGACTCATGGGTTAGTCTGCAGCTTTTGTTTTAGATATTCCACTTTGTGTGTTGTGTGTGTGTGTGTGTGTATTGGTCTCCATGTGACCGGACCCCCAGAGGCGGAATAGGAAAGAGGCCACCACAGAACAAATAGGTTACACCTCTGTGACATCAGAGGAGTGTAACCAACAGAACAACAGATGTGGACCGGGGACACGTGGGGGGATGGATGGAGCATTTTTTTTAAATATATCAAACTGAACAAATTGAATAAGTTAACAGGCATTAAGAGTTGCGTCTCAATATAAATAAAATCCCACTTGCCCTGGACAACAGCTTGCACTTCAGGTGAATAGCCCGTCTCTACCACCAAGCTCTGCCTCTGGCTACTCTGGCATTGAAATGTGTGTCAGGTGAACTGGAAGTGCTCAGAGACACACCAGCGCAAGATCAAGTTCGGTTGACCAATAATCCATCCTTTGCGTGGTCATCTGCACCTACGTCCTAGATATGCCTTGTTCCAAATTGAGTTTGACTTTAATATGTCAATAGTTCCCACCTCTGTCCAAAGCTAGAGAGTGGTGGAACTAGTTTCATATTATAGCAAAGCTGCTGTTTGTTCTGCTGTGGTCACACACCTGTCCACCGGCATACAAACCCATCACAATTCCACCGGTCATTTGGAGCTCAGCAATCTATTGATCATATTCATGATGCCCTTTCTACCCGACTTGCTTGGATTTTCAGACTTTGAGAAGCTCAAAGCCAAGCACATAATTGGTCGCTGAAGATGAATGAAGAGACACAATTCAATGCCAGAACTTCTGGGGACCTCTGGACCCAGCCAGGTCTGGACAGGGCTGAACACTATTGCTTCCATGTGTCAAATAAAAAAAGATCTGAACCTTTGTTGGCAATGACTGAGACCTTGGTTGAGAATGCCATGCCCTTCAGTATATTTAGAAGTGTGCGTGTGCGTGTGAGTTTGTGTGTGCGTGTGTCTAGGAGTGCAGCGACATGCCATTGATGAGGCTCCTGAGCTGTTTCACTACTGTCTCGATCAACTTCTGCTTATCCCGGTCGTTCTTCCTGAACTGGGAGAAGATATTGTTCTTCTTACTGGTGTCCTTCATCCTGAAGGGGAGAGAAGAGCACATATTGATGGACATGAACATGAAGATCTTTCCTATTAACTAGTTTACACATGTAGTATCTGTCTTTTGAGTAGTTTATACATGTAGTAGCTTTCTTATGACTAGTTTAGACATGTAGTCTCTGTCTTATTGACTAGCATAAACATGATGAACTGTCTTATTAACTGGTATACCGCATACATGTAGTATCTGTCTTATTGACTAATTTATTAATGTATTATCTGTCTTATTGACTAGTTTATTCATGTATTGTCTGTCTTATTGACTAGTTTATACGTGCATTATCTGTCTTATTGACTAGGCAAGGCAAGGCAACTTTACTAGCATAAACATGAAGATCTGTCTTGAATAGTTCATACATCGAGAGGTCTATCTAGAAAGGTGGGGACAGTAAGATGAGGACTATCTAGAAAGTTCGGGACAGTAAGAGTAAGATCCAGTCTATCTAGAAAGGTGGGGAGAGTAAGAGTAAGATCACGTCTATCTAGAAAGGTGGGGAGAGTAAGAGTAAGATCAGGTCTATTTAGAAAGGTGGGGATAGTAAGAGTAAGAGCAGCTCCCTACCCCCTGTAGACTCTGTGAGACAGCCAATAGCAGCACAGAGAAGGAGAAAGGAGAGCGACAAGTGAGGAAAGGAACAGTGGCCCGGACAGCCAGAAGACAAACTACACATTCAAATTAGCTGCAATAGGGCCATTTCTAAGATTTAAGATTTGAGCCTGCCTTTTGGTATTAAGGCTGCTACACACTGGTCCAACTGTTGGCCATATGAGGCTCGGATGAGTTTGGGAACTAATCTTTTCTGTGTGGTGGAAGCTTTGGAACCGCGCGGACGGTATCTAGTCCGATTCAACATGCAAAGCGAGGTGGGTGGGCGGGGCAGACTAGCGCCACAAGACAAGCGCTACTCGATGTTAAAGGAGACATATTATGGTGTTTTCCCAACAAGTTAACATAGTATATGAGTTCCAGAAAACATGTTTTTCAAGCTGTTGCTGGAAATAGCTAATTCCCCTCTAATTCAGTCCCTTCAGAATGCGCTGGTTCTGGTGTCTGTAAAATTAATGCAAATTAGATGCTGCCCATTGACCAATGAGCTGTCAGAGTGAACAACAGCATGGAGCAGAAGTGATTGTTGCCGTTTGCAGACTCCTGGAGCTCTATGTCTATATAATATAATATAATAATAATAATAATATTCTTATATAATATAGGTATTTCCATAATATTATATAAAATATCACGCCCTAAAGATATGTGCGCCTTGGATGATATTATGAATCATAAAGGCTGCCTCTGACGTCACTGGTACTTCGGCGGCAGTTCAGCTCCCGGAGAACGTCCGCCGGAGCTGCCTGAGTCGAGGGGGCGGCGCCCAAGCTTTGGCGGCAGTCCGGCAGCTCAGCTCCGGGAGTACAATCCCTTTCTCCTCCATGTCTCCTCCTCCGGACTGCGAAGCTTCGGCGGCTGCCCGGCAGCTCCGGCGGAGAAGAGGGATTGTACTCCTGGAGCTGAGCTGCCGGGCTGCCGCCTAGCTCTCCCCCGCGGGAGCTGCTCGTCAGCTGGTCCACAAAATCGTAGCTATGCTGTGATTGTAGTGGGGTGGGGAAGTGGGAGGTAATATTCAAATGTGCCCCCTTCCTACGTAGGAGGGGGCGCCGAAACTGACTCGCTTGTTTGGTAACTGTAGGCGGGGTACTTTCAGAAATGCATATCTCACTCAAAAAATCATGTACAGATTTTTTTCAAATTTCTATACGTGTGGGAGCACCACAGACCCAAAACAACACCCCAAATCCCAGGAAAAGTGTTGTTTTCCTGATATGTCCCCTTTAGGGAGACTTATTGCATCTCGGGCAAGCGCAGAACGTACACGCTACTGTGTAGTTGGCAGTAGTCTTCGCAGTGTGTTTCAATGCAACTTTTGCATCTGGTGTATGGGCCCCTTTAGGAAAAAGTTTTTAAATAATGTGCAACTCCTCAATATTATCGATTTGATCTGGTTTATTTAATGTCTTAAAGTGGCAATCTGGAAGAACGCTGTTTGATTGTCTGGGACTAAAACAAAACCTGTTACGCCGCTACACACACAAGCCTGTTTGAGAGCGAGCTTGGGGGTCGGCTCCGCCCCTCTCCCCTCCACCACACCCCTCTAGTGACCTTCATATTAATGCAGATGTAAAGGCTCTCATCAGGCCAGCAGGCTCCACCAAGCTGTGGTGGAGCCCTGACAGACATCCTTTACATGGAGATCTTTGGAGTTCCTCTCGGAGCAACGGGCTGATTTAAACTACATGTGTGCTGTTACCCTACAATATATTCCCATGCACTCCCCAGAAATCCGGCAGGCTTTTCATGTGCTGACAGCAGAGAAATGTAATGTATTGCATCAGTATCCTTGATACTAGAAGTATAGGGTGGTCCTATATATAACAGTGTCCATGAAAGACCAGGAATGAGACGGCCGGGGTTGATTGAGTCACGGTGGTGGGAGCAGTCAAGCGGGGGGGGACTCACTTCTCCAGCAGGGCCAGCGCCGTGGTGGGGTTCACCCTCAGGTACTTGGAGGTGGGCTGCCCGTAGTCCGCCAGGTAGGTGGACCAGTCCCACACCATGAACAGATCCAGGAGCTGTCTCACACGCACACACACACACACACACACACACACACACACACACACACACACACACACACACACACACACACACACACACAATGAATGTCCATGTTTCTCCCATGCAGCAGGTAGGTCTGACTAGAATGCGGCGTGGCTTCCACTTAGAGCTGGCACCAGGCAGCCCGTAGCCCAAGGGGGCTGGGACCCAATCCCCCTCCATCAACAGAGAGAGCGCGAGACGCGACCCAACGTAGGGAGGATTAGAGTCTAGACCCCTAGAATGTAATCTGGGGGAGACTTCCAGGGCATGCAGGGTCCTGTTATCTCCACGCCATGAAAGAGGCTCGCAGCCTTTGTGACAGGGGCCGAGTGACAGATTGGATAAAAGATGGGAGACGGCAGATCTAAACAGACAGTAAAACAAACAGAGAGGCTCCAACACACATGGAAACATTCTGGCTCAGCGAGAGCCAGAGAAACAGAGAGGGGAATGGGATCTGAACACGGCCAATAGCACAGGCAATAACAGATCCGTTTCATATATGAACCAACCAGGGGTTAGACATAGGTTCACTCTGCTCCGCCTGGTGGATCACTCCCTCCAACGCACAACACACTCCAACACACATTCTACAGTGGCGGGAACATGTGGGGAACATTGAGGAGCTATAATTTGAGGGTTAGTTGCCATAGCATCCATCTGACATCAGTGAGTGAATACTTTGTGAGGATTTCTGTTTGAATTGACTGCATGCCCTCCTCTGGATGAGACAATTTAGATTTAGACCGCTCCCTAATCAGGTCTGACCAATCAGAGCATCTCTCCCCTGTGGCTGCGGGAATCCATCGCGCTGGTCAATATAAATCACATATGCCGTTATCAACTCAATGGTGGAAAAAATGAAGGGAGGAGGCTGTATGCTCTTGGTTGTTGGTTATCAAATTCTCTCTCTTTAGAACTCACATCTTTCCTACCTCAAGTTCAGGAATATTAAACATCCATTAAAAAGGGGATGCGATTCCTATGTCTATGTGTTAAGATAGGGCCAACAAACTCCCTTCATGGGAATTGTATGTGAATGCATTATGTTGAGAAGAGGAACAATGCATCATGGTACAGAAGTTCCTTTAGTAGGGTTGATTTGATAAACCCAGTGAACCAACTAATAAGGAGCTTCAGCTCTACAGAGTACTTCTGACCACATGAAGGTGAAGGAACCTCAACTCTACAGAGTACTTATGACCACATTAAGGTGAAGGAACCTCAGCTCTACAGAGTAGTAAAGGCACAGATTAAGGTGAAGTACATCAGCTCTACAGAGTACTTTTAGCCACATTAACGTGAAGGAACCTCAACTCTACAGAGTACTTATGACCACATTAAGGTGAAGGAACCCCAGCTCCAAAGAGTTCGTATGGCCCACATTAGGGGGATCTCTGGCTAACCCCCACCTATTGATTTCTCCTGACCCCTTATTTATCCCAAGGCCGAGATTAACCGGTGAATGTTACGGCCCCACCAGAGGAAGCCTGTAAACATCCTGTGTTGGTGGGACTAACAATGCTCTATCTTTCATGGGATCCATTTTGTTCAGACACACACTCGAATGAATGCACACCTACTAACCCCAATAACCATGGGGGACCACGTTTCGGCATTAGTGTTTTTCACTAAGGTCTGACAATTGTTTAAAGATGATGTTCATGCAGATCTGTGGGCGTATTACAGTGAAACAACCTCTACGTGACCTGGACTTGTTGATACAGAACCAAACCCCAGGCTCAGCTTAGCAGGTCAACAGAACTTCAAGTCCCCATCAACACTTCACATACCAAGGCAGCAGCCATTAACCATTGAGCCACCAGGACGCTGTGTGTGTGTCTGTCTCTCTGTGTGTGTGTGTGTGTGTGTGTGTGTGTGTGTGTGTGTGTGTGTGTGTGTGTGTGTGTGTGTGTGTGTGTGTGTGTGTGTGTCTTTGTGTGTGTGTGTGTGTGTGTGTGTGTGCGCGCTTCAGAAGGAGCGGGGGAGAGAAGGAGAGGAGTGTGTAACGTTAGGTGAGTGGGGAGATAGCAGCCGCAGCCATTCGTTCTGGAAGGTCCTGGAGGGCAAGTGGGAAGGGAGACGTTAAGGAGAGGGGAAAGGTGGAAAGGTGCAAGTGAGGGTTTTGGGATCTGAACGAGAGTGGGAGAGTCAGGACTGAATCTCAGGCCTAGGGTCTACGGTCTAGGGTGAGGGTGTAGAGACTAGGATGAGGGTTTAGAGGCTAGGTTGAGGGTTTAAAAACTAAGGTGAGGGTTAAGAGATATTGAACGAGGGGGAGAGCCAGGACTGATTGTCAGGCCTAGTTCACACGCTCTCTTAAAGCTGGGGTAGGTAAAATATTTTCGAAGCATTTTTGTTGTCATATTTGTTGAGATTCTGTTTATATTCCGACAGCAATGCATACATGAAATGCTAAGACAAAAACAGAAACATCGGGTATCCGTGACTGTCGAAGGACTGTGTAACAGGCCTGTACCAATCTGATGGCCTACTCGTCTGTCTACCTAGCTACCCGTCTGTCTACCTAGCGACCCGACTGCCAGCGGAGACTCGTTACCTATCACTGGAGTCTTCCACAAGGCTAGCAGCCCTGTAGCTAAAGCTAGTGAGCTAGTCATGTGTTCTGGGGGAGGGGCTACAGAGGGAGGCCTGAAGGAGAGGTTCCTCTAAACGGCTGACCCCAGCTTTAATGAAGGCTCAAATTCTCTCTAAAAGATTTGAGTATGTGGTAAGAGAACATCAATTGCACTTTTGATGAACAGGGCCTAAAACGGGGTTTAAAGAGCAACGTTTTAACCGGGAATGTGATTCAAATTAGTGCTTATCATTATAACCTGACTGGAGCCGAACACACCTCGTCTTTAAGAGACAACACCAAAACGTACTGCAGTCAATGACATTCAGGACACCCAGATGAAGAGATCGTGGTGTCATGTTGCCTGAAAGCAAGCCAAATGTCGTAAAGTATGGCTGATAAGAGATGAGAAGGAGCCATTACCTGTCTCAGGTCAATAAAGGCCAGTTGGAGAGTGTCTCCTTGGAAACCAGGGACCGGCTCCGAGCTCGCAAACACTGCAAAACAAACACAAAACACCACACCTTTACTAAACGTTCAATTAGCATGGAAGACAATATACTACTGCTACTGCTACTGCTGCTAACATATTTTCCCTGCAGTGCGGAGGGATTCATATGAAACTTAATTCCCATTCAAAAACTGTTTGAGTTAGATTGTAATATACATTTTAGAAATATTACAGGTACCCTTATCCATTTGGAACTTGTTACAATATCAGCAAACCTTTTATTCAGAACACGAAAAATAGAAAAATGGAGCAAGTTTCTCCTGAAAATCAATTGTTCTTTATATATACTATTCAATATATATAAAGCAAATGAGGGAAAAAGTACTACAATCTATATGATTCTGTTACTACTGCTTCAACATATTAGGGTACAAAGATGTAAAAATTTTAAAGTTCCTACACACAGAACGCTAAAACAAACCCGACTAAGCTTCCTTGGGATAATCATCCCTCTATTGAACTCCAGCTGACCCAGCACACTTACACATGAACACACGTGCACCCGCATACCAGTATCTCCTGCCTGCAGAGAGCTTCAGGGAGGATCACCAAGGAGGCGTTCACAGACATGCACCAACCACATGCCTGCTATTGAGACATATCTTTCTGCTTGAGACGCCGTACAATGGAAAATTGGCTTTTCATAAGAATTGACGCTGCCAACTATTCAGCAGTGGTATGCTCAACATTTCTACATGTCATTTCATGTTCTCTGCTTGCCCTCGCTGAAAGCCTGCCACAAGCTAACAGACACAAGCTGACAACTGCAAGCTTGCAGTGATAACACTGCTAGCCAGCAGTGCCAGCCAGCAGTGCACCTGTCGCTTCCCCAAGTCCTGAAGGCTATGTATTCAGGATGGATACACTTGTAACAGAGGCTGTCTAGTAAGGAGAATCCATTCATCATATTACACCTTTCATGGTAGTGAACTAGCTCTCCGTCTTTAACGAAGCACTCATTCTCAGGCTTGTAGATATCTTGATGATATCTTGATAACATCAATAGATCTTCTATTGAACCCAAACACCACCATGCTAACAAGGACGAGTTGGATAATCACCAACGACCCGGTGTCCTTCCTGTGTGAAATCTGTTCAACCGGCCCAGACTGGTGAGACAAACATCTGCACTAGCTGGAGTCATCAGGACTCATTCTTTATATCACCAGCAGCTCAGATCATTTGCAATGTTAACTCCAAACATACTTTAGTTCTATTTTGAAATATTTGACCGCAACTAACGGAGAAAAGATGACATGTTTTTCACAGTAAACCACGCTGCATCATTGCTTCTTAAAGAAGAATGATGACAACCCCAGAGTGAAGTCACCCAGAGTATTCCTTGTGTGGGCCAACATGATGATACATTAGTTTGAGACGGTCGGTCCGTCTGTCTGTCACAGCAGCTCTTCACATACCAGAAGAGGTTCACCCAGAAGTCATTGGCCGACGTTGTGTCATGCAATACGTCAAACATAAGATGGAACCACTTTAAACCAGGCCTGTGTGTTTGTGTGTGTGTGTGTGTGTGTGTGTGTGTGTGTGTGTGTGTGTGTGTGTGTGTGTGTGTGTGTGTGTGTGTGTGTGTGTGTGTGTGTGTGTGAGAGAGCCGGTGAGTCAGAGGGAAAGATAGAAGACAGAGAAACGGTTGAGGTTCAGACTTTCCTAAAGTGTAAGTGAATCCCCTTTTCCCCGTTGCACTACAACATCAAAATGGATTTTCTCCGAAGAGTAGGCGTTTGTAATCCCCATGGTAACAACCCATACCCATGTTGAGATACTGTTTTAAGCGAGTGCACATCATTGGTTCTAATGAGAGACGTGCAGCAAATGGACGCCACCTGAGGCCGGAGCAGAGGACAACCTTCACCAACAATTCGGCTGACCAGAAAAACATTGGATTTTAAACCAGCCTTTTTTGCATCATGCCATTTTTTCTAAAAATAAATACAAGTAAACTTTTTTTATTTTTTTTTAACAGAACAAAGTAGTTATTTATATATATAACTTTTGAATCAATCCTGGCCTGGCTGAGTTAAATGCAAGGTCATTCGTTCATCTGGGTCATTCATTCGGTGGAAGTTGCTTTATGTTGATCTCCATTGGTAACTGCCTTCAGTTTGAACCACTAGTCAGCATTAGATTCACCTACATTCTCTTATCCTGTTCAAGTCCTAGCCACACTATGTTGACTCGTGCCTCCATCCCGGTGGACGTGGAGATGCACCACGCGCAGACGCACTCACGTTCACACTGGATGACGTCCAGGTTGAACTGCTGGACGGCACCCATGCTGATCTGCTTCAGCTCGCTGTCCATCAACATCTGCAGCAGCGAGGTGGACAGGTGCTTGCAGGCGGACATGCAGGCGGTCTGGGCCACCTTACCCTGGGGGGGGGGGGGGGGGAAGCAGCAGGGAGCAGGGAGGGACAAGGAGCAGGGAGATTAGAAACAGGCAGGTGAAGCACAGCAGCGGGAACACGGATAGCAGAAATTTCTTCAGATTAAAAAAAATCAGATTATGAATTTTACTTTTTCACTTGAAGCAATCCCTATCCTTTGAATTACACTGGAAACTATAATTTATGAGTCAAAAGGTTTCAATATACCGTATTTTTTTTTAATAAAGCGACATCTACAAGATGCAGGCGCGGTAAAATGGGGTTGCATGTTCCAAATTTCCTCTAATAAGGTGCTCCGTAGTATAAATCGTATCTTTTTAAACATATTGGCCCACAACCCGAAGACTTGTTGCCCTAATGCTGGTGTGAAAAAGTCACCAAATTGTTTAAATGTTCAATGTTCAATGTTGCTTTATTCACAGAAAATACGGTATCAGGCGACATTACATCAGAAACAAGCAAGTCTGTTTAGTATTTCAGAAAAAATAGACGTTAGATATTCTAAGAAATACAAAACCCTGCACAAACACAGAAGTGTGAATGTGTGTTTTAGTGTTAAACTTCCCCTTCCAGGGTCTGCGGTCACAGGGTGACGAGCTCAGGATGGGCAGCTGTAAGTCAGACGCCCCGATGGTCCACATCAGAGGAATACGTGATCCCACTACAGGGCCCAGAGCCTTTTACACCCTCCTCCTGCACTACACACACACGTTCAGACTTCCAGGCTTGACCCAAGGCCCATCCCCTCCAGAGCATGCTGCAGTGGCCTCAGCGTGGAGCTCACTTCAGGGAGATCATCGTGTGAGCATGTGAGGTGAGTGGTATGCAGTAGTAGTACTCATGTTAAGTTGGACTTGCAACAGAAACACAGACAGAGCTCACCACTGACAACATTGAGACCAAGACGTGCAGAAACTGTCAAATCCGGGCATGATATGGTAGACATATATTACAACCCAAACTCTGTTGGTAATTCATGTTTCTGAAAGGTGTGAGGAGGTAAAAGGTGGATAGAGGTGAATCTGATGAGATGAGTGTTAACACAGAAATTATGATTCACCAGGCACAGAACCAGGTCTAGAGTTGTTTGAATACATCTTAATATAAACCTCTCAACAAACCCAGCCAATGGAAACATGGACAGGAGGCCAGACAGACGGTCATCGTTCAACCGAAGATAAGACTTCTCTTTAAAGGTGTCCTCTAAACGGGATCTAGGTGAATATCGCTGACCCTGCTGCAGATATTCACCTAGATCCCTGGAGCCTTTAAAGTTATCCTCTATTCTAGAGCACGTTTCTGCATAGTGTAGCTTTAAGATGTATATTTTTCCTATGTTTGACTTTGGTAGTTTTACCATCTTCTTAAACACGTGGTTTACATGTAAAAGCAAGATTAATCTGCTTTGTAAGTAGTAAGTACTAATGTTGGAAAAAACAATAATAATAACAAAGAACGGTCAGAAAAGCAAAAGGAACAATACAATATAAATAAATATAATATCGGCAAGGTGAATATTTCAAATCCCAATCATAAAAATCGAAATTCCATTTAACAGGTGGAATCCATTCAAATCAAAGTCGGCAATAACTTCAAGTGCCGTGTTGTACCAACAACTGAGGAGTGTAGTTCTGACCAACAGATCTGGCCTCAGGCCTTTACATGGGGCCTGAATAGACGGTGGGCCTGGTCTACACCCATCCCTGGTAGACACCTACGGCCACATGGAAGCAATGGAATAAAAATCCACCAATGTTGAATTTGAAAAATTGTATGCACTCATAACATCACTGTCAACATCAGAGATTTTTAATCAAAGTTGTCATATGGCATTGATAGTACTATTCCTAAACCCTAACACTAAAACCTTGTTCAGCATTGTTAATATAATATACAATATAACACTCCTAATAACACATAATATAGGTAATATAAGCAGCCACCTTGAGTTACATCAAGCACAAATCTCATTTATTTTATTATTGCACCTTTACTGATTTTAGATTATTAACTAACACATATCAGACCGTTGCGGAACAGTCCGGAGGAAGGTCACATGGAGTTGAGGAGTGGGAGGGGAGAGGCGACAGGTCTCAACCGGATTACGTTTAGTTCACACCGGCAGAACCAGCTCACGCATGGAGACGATCAACCGGGGTTTAACATTTCATCTCATCAGCCAACTAAAACGGCAATGACTGTGTGGAGGACGGCTGGTTTTAGCAGCCTCACCTGGCCGAGTCTGACTGGACTCTTGGGCTGATCGAGGCTGCGCATCTGCTGCACATTGAGTAAGTGTGCTAACCCTAACCAGCCATCAGCACATACACTCAGCGATATCTCCTGGATGGCAGCGGAACACCCGTGTCATGTTCATCTGTTTGGAGAAGCACAGAAAAGTGTGGCAATGGACTTTGCTACAATGGCCATCCAGGAGATCTCTCCCCGACTGTGTGTGGAGATGGTTTGTGTAACCTGTGCACACCAATTACTCGATGGTGTGCAGCCTCAGAGTCTAATTAGCCTCGGCCTGGTAAAGCTGATTAAACCAGCCATCACCCACATACTGCATGCGAGTGCTTCTACACCAATGATTTGATTTACTTTATCATTTGAAGCCACTATCAGCAGACCACTGAAGCGCGGGCCAGCGGGGAAGGAAGTATTGGTAAGTAAACCATTTCAGTAGTGACATGAGGTGTTACCAATCTCAGTCCAGAAAGTGCATTGTGGGTTCCAATGATTAGGTGGTGTTCAACCAGGGAGGGCTGGTTTTCATCAAAAACACAGCAAAAAACCTTTTCCTTAGTAGACAACACTCTCTAAACACAGCATCACCTCATCAGCCAGTAACTCATGGACTGGACAGGTGAAGGACCAACAGTCCTTTTGTACGCAGCATCATGTGTCCATCAGCCACTGAATCCACAATCTAAAAAATGTTCTGTGACTCAGGAGCTGTGTTCGAAATCGTTCCCTATCACGGATATAGTGCACGATATAGGGTGCTCGCCATTTTGTAGTTGCGTTCCAATTCTCAGTGGTTGATTTCATGCACTATATAGTGCATTTAAAATACCAAAAATTTGAGTGTACATACGATGTTCCCTACATGTTACTCCTGTATGCATTTTATCCCGTACGCAAATGACGTTTAGAAATGTTCAGCGTAGTGTCCGAATTCTCGTTTGTTCGTTCCCTATATAGTGCACTATATCATGAACACTATACAGGGAATAGTGAGTGAGTGAATAGGGAACGATTTCAAACACAGCTAGGGCCCTGTCAGCATGGCGAGCTGAGCTGATTGGGCAAGGCTGCTACCCATCATGCATCTGGATGGACCTTTCCACATGTGATGTCACTTGAGGGTATATAATGAAAGGGCTTAATGGCCAACCAACATCTCACCTTCCGGTAGGACTGGGGTCCTCTAAGGTAATCTAGAGTCTATGAAATCTGCTACCGAACAAGTTTGGTAAAAAAACATCCAGAAGTATTGCATCAGGAATCTACAACAGAGCGCAACGTGGCTTTTTGAACGTGTATCTGCTCCTGATTGGTCCAGGCAAAGACCCCCCCCGCCTACCCTCCGAGCAGCGTCCTGAGACGGACGCCTGAGTGATGGAGTGAGACGTTCAGGATGACGGTCTAGAGGACTAGGGCGGTAGAAGCATGCTCCCTGGGTCTGAGTGGGCAGTAGCAGCGTGACGAGGCCAGGCAGGGTACTCACCGACATAGACGCATGGTCATTGTTGTTACTCTGGACAGGGACACCCCCCACACAACCAATACAAACACAACACAAGATCCAAGGGGGGAGGGAGGAGGAGGAGGAGGAGGAGGAGGAGGAGGAGAAGAAGAAGAAAACAAGTGTGGAAATAAATAGACAAGAGGATGTAATATTCAGGTCTGTCATGCATAGCTAGGAATCCATCGTTTAGTAAATCAAATGAGAAATCATAACAGAAATCAAGTAAAAGCAGCGCTTGTTGCTAATGGAGTTGCAAAATCATTTGTATAGATCTTAAGAAGAAAACGATCTCACCGCGGGGGCGGTAATATACATATAATGTTCATGACCGGTTCAAAATGGTGCCAAATGACGTGGGCACTTTGAGCCAATCAGAGCCATCAGTTTGGATAAGCTTACGTGGCTACGGTTTGATTGGACGGTTTGGTTAGTGTTTAGCAAAGGATAAAAACAGGAGAAGGTGGGGTAGGAACAGCTGGAAACATTACAGAAGGCATGCATTTTGTTTGGGAGCAGGGTCGAGGCGATTTGCTCTGCCTAAGCATGCTCCTCTCTCAGACCCTATCTATCATGTCCTGATCACATCCAACACACTGACCACCGCCGGTCCAGACGCCTCTAGGAGTACCAGCCAATACTCTCCTGCTCTGAGTGCCTCATCAATGGGTTGTGTTCTTTTCATGGACTTGTTCAGAAACTCTGTGGCAGTTTGCTTTGTGATTCAGGTCTAGATTATTCTCATATTATCTACCCTTAAAGGAGACATATTATGTCGTTTTCACAACAAGTAAACATAGTATTTGAGTTCCAGAAAACATGTTTTTGAAGCTGTTTGCTGGAAATAGCCTTTAGGAAAAATAATCTTGCCTACCGCTATTCCCCTCTGTTTCAGTCCCTTCAAAATGCGCTGTTTCTGGTGTCTTTAGCTGGAATGCAAATGAGCTGCTGCCCATTGACCAATGAGCTGTCAGCATGGAAGAGAAGGGATTGTTGCCGTTTGCGGACCCCTGGAGCTCTATATCTATATAATATAACATAATAATAATAATATTATATTTGGGTGTTTATATAATATTATATCTAATATCACGGCCAAAAGCTATGTGCGCCTCGGATGATATTATGAATCATAAAGACTACGTCTGACGTCTCTGATACTTCCACAACAAGTAAAGTCTCGTAGTGGGGGATATCTCGGCAATGGTTGAGAAGAATTGGGTGCAAGGAACTTTGGCCTTGACTCTCCAAAGTCCATGAACCGCGACATGGAGGAGAAAGGGATTGTACTCCGGGAGCTGAGATGCCGAACTGCTGCCAGGCTCCCTGCGCCGGAGCTGCCGGACTGCCGCCGAAGCTTCAGCGGCGCGGCCGCCATCAAAGCCGTCCGGCCGCCGCCGAAGCTTCGGCCGCAGTCCGGTAGCTCCGGCGGTGTACTCCGGGAGCTGAACTGCCGCCAAAGCTCTCCGGCTGCTCCGGCGGGTGTCCTCCGGGAGCAGAAAAGTCCGGCAGGAGTAGCTTGGCGGCAGTCCGGCAGCTCAGCTTCGAGAGTACAATCCCTTACTTCTCCATGTCTCCTCCTCCGGACAGTCGCTGTCTGGCAGCTCCTGCGGCCACCGGCAGAGAAAGGGATCGTACTGGAGCTGAGCTGCCGCCGAGTTCCCCCAGCCAGAGCTGCTCGTCCGCTGGTCCACAAAATCTTAGCTATGCCGTGAATAGAGGGGGGTGGGGAAGTGGGAGGGATATTTCAACTGTGCCCCCTTCCTACGTAGGAGGGGGCGCCGAAACTGACTCGCTCGTTTGGTAACTGTCGGCGGGGTACTTTCAGAAATGCATATCTCACTCAAAAGATCATGTACAGACTTTTTTTTCAAAGTTTGTATGGGTGTGGAAGCACCAGAGAACCAAAACAAAACCCCAAATCCCAGGAAAAGTGTTGTTTTCATAATATGTCCCCTTTAAAATAAAATTATCATCTACCCTTAAATGGGATCTACAATTGAAAAATATTGCAATTAACTTACACAACTATTAAACTGTTGATTATAATAGGAATACAAAATGACCATAACCAATATCTATAGAGTTACTCATCTTTTATCGACCTCATAAGAAACAGAAGTTATAAGCGAGTTAGGTTTCTTTATGATCAGCAACTGGAGAGTGAAAGTGAACAGATTGTTTCCAAAGATAAATGCATCATTAAGAGGAGAATCTTTAAATGAGCCTAAATATCTCAAACAAGTTCCTATCCATCATTCTTGTCTGCGGCCGTTAAACCTGTGTTTCCAGTTTGGGAGCCACAGTCAGTAGAACCATCTGGAGGGAACAGCGCAGCGGGCTACGGTGTTGGACCACGTGTCATCCACAAGAGGAGGGCTGACCTACCGGCAGATGGGTGAACACCTGGAAGGTGGAGCGCAGGAAGTTGATGAGGTCCATGAGGTAGCCGGAGGCGCGGCCGTCGGACTCGGCCATGCACCACTCGTAGTCCGCCAGCTGGATGAACTCGTCGATCTTCTGGTTCAGCTTGGTGTAGATCTCCCCCTCGGCGGCGTGGCGCGCGTCCTGCGGCCACAAACAGAGGCTCAGACCCACAGTCCTACACGGGCCACAGGCACAGGCACAAACCTGCTGGGGCCCGAAGGAGAACGACCCGGAGTCGTGCTGGGTGAGTCATCGGGGGCTGAGAGAACAGGGACGCTCCACTGGCCGCTCGCGGATGTGCTCAGCCTGCTAGCCTCAATGCGTGGGGAGAGTGGTACCTTGAAGGTGGACAGGCCGTACAACCGGGTGGTGTGCACGGCCTCTGGGGACACCGTGGTGATGTTGGTGATGAAGTCCTCCAGGTACCTGCAGGCTTGCTCCAGGTGGGTGGTGTTGATGATGATCTGGACCAGCTGAGACATGGTGGAGGGGAGGAGGTGAGGACACTGCACACATTCAAGGTCTTCAACACATCACTAGTTACCAACCATCCAGAGGCAGCAACATCTCAATAAAGTGTTTTGTTATTTTACGTTGATAGCCTTCTCTAGCAGAAAGCCATCTAGGTCATTCATGGCCTTATATGGACACTGGAGAATCAACAAGAGGCTGATATTAATCTATATTAACTCCACACATGTTATTTTATGACTTAGTAGGAAATTAATTGATATTGAATGATCCATTTGGGATCCGTCTCAGAGGACAGAAGGCGTGGTTGCTCGTTGTTGTAGCCCAGGCTCTGACGATGGATCATTCCTATTGTTTCATTTTCTCCATGTGGAGAAGCGCCACCAAACCGCTCTTGGCTAGAAGCACTAGATCTAGCACATCTGTGTCATGTTTTAAATCTCTCATGTTTTCAGCTTTTCACTAAATTCATAATAAATAAACAAATGAATAGAAGGAGCAAGGATGGATGCTAACCAAAGGACAGCAAGGTCAAACCAGTGTTTGTTGGCAGAAGAAGTCGTGGGGGAGTCCTACCTCAGTCAGTCCGATGTGCGGTTTCTTAATGAGGTTCTGCAAACAGCCACTGAGGGTTCTGGTCAGCAACAGATTGGTAGACTTCCGTAGCATGTCATCTATCTCCGTAGAGCTGAACGGGAGGAGAAGGGTTGAATACAAACGTGTATAAGCCTCCCAGACGTTTAAACCAGGTTCAGTAAGGGCGGTGTTGTAAACCTATGTGTGAGCGTACGGGATCTTCTCCCCAGCCGGTTGTAAACGTATAGAAAGCATCAACGTAAACATCTCTTGTGCAACTGTTCTTTGCGTCGCCATCTCACTGAGAGTCAAAAGGCTTGGTTACGCAGGGCCGTTGAGAAGGGAGTTCCAGTCTATTTTCTGAAGGAGCCACTTACTCTTTGGACGTGCTACATGCTAAATTCTCTCTTGCACACCTTTGCATATGGCTGTGAAAGTAAATATGCTGAATCATCACACCCCCAGATGTTTAACATCTGCTTCTTCTGTTAGTGAGCGCCCACAGAATGTTGTGACCACATGCGATGTATGTCGATGTGGGCAGCATATGCGGGAGGGTATAAGCATAAGGCCTGCATGCACGCCTTTGCATAAGTATATGGCCACAGGTTTTTCCTGAGCCGCGTTTCAACCAGAGTGATCAATAACTTTTAGACCCAGGAGCTACACTCCAAGGGATTAAAGGTTCCTCCAGCCCCTTGTTGTCTGCGTTTCAACCCAGCTCTAAAGAGCCCAGAAGGTGGGGCAAATAGTGGTCCTTTACATCAGGCATTTGACAAATAAAGGACATGAAAAAGCCAGAAATACTGAGAGAAAAATCGGAGCAATAAAATCATTTTGATTTAACCCTCAACCTTGTATAGCCAGTGAATATGAGAGTATGCTCAAGTTGGTATCCAAAACAAAATTGTTCAAACTGTAAAAATTCCCACCATTAGCTATCAAAAGGCACCTATATTCACGTACCGCAGAAGAAGGAAACATCGGCTTGTAGCACTGACTGCTATCGAGATGAATGATCGATACGTATAACAGACAGCAATCATGATATATTCAGAGCCTTGAACAGAAGTAGTCAAGGGAGTGATTGCTCCTGTTTGCTTGCGTATGCATCTGTGCCCATGCGTTCCTGTGCCCTGTGGTCACACACACACACACACACACCGTGTGTCCTACCTGCGATGCAGCGATTCAGAGAACTTAAGGCTGGCATAGATGAACTCCTTGACCTGGGTGTAGATCTGAGGCACAGACTGAGACATGGGCAGCTTCTTAGGAAAGTCCTGCTGCAAACACACACACACACACACACACACACACACACACACACACACACACACACACACACACACACACACACACACACACACACACACACAGACACACACACACACACACACACACACACACACACACACACACACACACACACACACACAGGTTGTACTTAACATGTTTTGCTTGTGGCTTCATCACTGTAATGTTTGTGCCAGTTGAAGGCCCATGGATAACATCAAAGTATTGAATTCATGTATTTAAAGTTTTAATATATATAAAGTATATCAGTTTTTCAGAATGGTCTGATGTTCATCTCACTGATTAGACCGCAGTATATATTATATTATAGTATATTTTTGTATATCGATTTATCTTTATAACCATCATCAACTCTACACTCTACCGGGGATCGCACCAGCAACCTTCAGGTTAAACAGCCAACCCGCTCTACCTCCGGAGCTACTGTCGCCCCGTAATGGTTTGTCAACACCTTCAGCCGTTCATGACTTCATGGCAGTGGGGCGTTCAAAAGATGTGTGGAATTGAACACATGAAGGGGATAAAGACAGCAAAGTAAAATCAGGCAACATGATAACCCTAGTAATGAACGGCCCGGTGCCCCGTCTCCTAACTCCTCACTCTGTGTCTTTCTTTACACAAGGCATTTAGAAACTAGGGCTTTCTATTCATCTGTTCCACGTGAATCTGCAACCTATTGTATACAATGAGTTAATATTGTAACTAGTGAGAACTACCGTCAAACAGGTGAGGACTCTACCAATGTACCCGTGACCCCCTTAACCCTGTCACAACGCTGAATAAAACAAGTGTTTACCCTCAACTCTCATCAGAGGGAGGGGAACAAATCTTTTTTTTTTTTGTTTGTGTTCGGTTGTGTATAGTATTAATTCCTTATTACTGCTATTGCTGAGACTATAATGACCTGGTCCAATTGTTAACTAACTTTAGTTAAAACCGATTTGGATAAAGCCTACGCTGGGTCAGCCTTAGGGACTGCCGGGGTCCCCAGCAGAAGGACCACCGATCATCCACAGGGGGTCAAGCCTCTGATCCATACCTCACAGGCTGATGGCTAAGGACTAGAGATGTCCGATATTATCGGCCCGATATTAGCATAAAAATGTAATATCGGTCAATATCGGTATCGGATTTTTTTTGCCTTAAACCGATTTTTATTTTTATTTTTTTTATTTTTTTTATTTATAGCTCAAATAAATGTTTTCAAAATTGTGCAGTACAGTGCACATTGTAATTGACTCATATTTGTGCATTTATTCAATGAAGGTTATTGAGTTTTAGTTAAAGAAACATACTGCTATGTTGCACATAGTTGTTCAGGTACAATGTTTTATCATTTGTGAAGTCAAGTTTGCCCTATTTGTTGTGGGCATTGTCAAGATTATCTCAGGGAGAGTGTAATCCAAACTGTTGTCTGAGACCATTAAAAAAATAAAAATAAACATGGCACTTTTCCCTTAAATTAAGTTGAAGTATTTTTCTTATTTTGCACAGACAATGTTAACATTTGGAAAGCCTTGTTACATTCAAGAATGCATCGCGTGGGGCATCACAATAACATTAAGCATGTTGTGTTAATTCCACAACAGGAGATATGTAATGTTACCTAAATTAGGTTTGAGGAAAAATAAATAACCCAAATATCGACATCGGTATCGGCTGATATCGGAATCGAAAAATTAGAGTTGGACAATATCGCATATCGGATATCGGCAAAAAAGCCAATATCGGACATCCCTACTAAGGACCATTCAATCAGCAGCCATATCTTTCTTAGCCATGTATTAGCCGTGCGATAAATCAAATGGGTTAATAGCGGTCAGCTGCGGTTATTGAAAGAGTACGACAGAATTTATAGAGCAGCAGAATACTTCACTACGTGAAGACTCACACTGAGTCGCATTTCCTGATTGTTTGTGGACCTGTATGCTCTCCATATAGGTCTCTGTTCAGAGAGCATAGGTCTGTATGCCTGCATGCTCTCTGAATAGACCTATGCGCTCTATTCAGAGAGCATAGGTCCTGTATAGGTCTCTATACAGACAGCATAGGTCTCAGAGGTCTTTATACAGAGAGCGTAGGTCCTGTGTAGGTCTGTATATGGAGAGGCCCTGGATACTAAGAACTATCGCGTTGTATTTCTACATAATACACTCCCTTAAAATGCATCAAAAGCACGTTTCTGGTGGGAATGACTGCACTCGGCTGCCTCTTGGTTGCCCGATGTTAACAACACGCTGGCAAGCTTCAGCATCTGCCCTCTCTTTGGCGTACGTCCATAGTCACCCAAAGTTGAGTCAGAAAAGTTACATTCGCCGAAATGCTAGTTGTTTGCATCCCTGCTCTCTCTCTCTCTGTGTGTGTGTGTGTGTGTGTGTGTGTGTGTGTGTGTGTGTGTGTGTGTGTGTGTGTGTGTGTGTGTGTGTGTGTGTGTGTGTGTGTGTGTGTGTGTGTGTGTGTGTGTGTGTGTGTGTGTGTGTGTGTGTTTGTGTGTGTGTGTGTCAAAGACATTGAGACTGCCAACCTTTTCTATTTCTGCGTCGTGAAAAGGAAAGCGGCTGACGACCAGCTTGTACTCCTCCTCCGTCTCCACGGGGATGGGGCTGTAGTTGTCCAGCTCGAAGATCTCTCTGAGGGGGACCGGCCATGTACACAGAGACGCTTAGAGCAGAACGAGGGTTCAACTGGACTCTTGGCTTCTATCTATAGTACTAAGTTGTGTAGCCTCTTATCCTAGCTATCTCTGTTGTAGACGGGGAATGGGTTACTAACCCTAGAGATTGTTAGTGCTTGCCACTTGTTTCTATGAACATCTTTACTGTACAGAAAGCAATATATTGTTGTTTCTCTTTATTCTGACTAATGCACGTTTTGGATAAAAGCGACTGCTGAATGCTCTAAATGTAAAATGTAAATGTATTGTGTAGAAACACACACATTTATATAACTGTATTAATGTCCACATCTATAAACGGGCCATAATTATGAGAAGACGTGAACAAACTCAATAACCCAGTAGTATGTACAGGGTTACCCTGAGCCCGGCCCACCTCCCCCGATAACTCACCGGAACACCAGGGACCACTTCTTCAGCAGGGTCTCGTTGTACTGGTCTCTGATCTCAAACAGCAGGTCGAAGAGGCGGTTCACAGGGAAGCCGTAGCCCTGGAAACACACAGCTTTCATTGTAATGTGTTGTAGCTCCTCTTTATGAGCTGCAGCCACCTGTGTGACTTGGTTTGTACTCTATACATTCATATTGCTGCCTTGCTCACCTGCAGAGTGTCTGCAAAGATCACGATGAGGTTCTTCAGCTCCAGCACCAGGTCTGGGTCGTCACAGTAGGACTAGAGAGAAAATCAGTGTTCGTACCATTAATCTAGCTTCATTACAGTTCAGTAGGACTGGAGAGAAAATCAGTGTTAATACCATTAATCTAGCTTCATTACAGTTCAGTAGGACTGGAGAGAAAATTAGTGTTAATACCATTAATCTTGCTTCATTACAGTTCAGTAGGACTGGAGAGAAAATCTGTGTTAATACCATTCATCTAGCTTCATTAGAGTTCATAAGGCAGTGTCACACACACACACACACACACACACACACACACACACACACACACACACACACACACACACACACACACACACACACACACACACACACACACACACACACACACACACACACACACACACTCCCCCCCCCCCCCCACCCTAGGTGAAAGGGGTTTAAGCGGGGTCTGAGTGCCTGTGGCCCTGCAGAGCATTGAGGGGATAAGCCCTATTATGCTTTGCTTTGTCATTAAGATGGCGACGGCTTCTCCTCACACCATGGACCCACTGCCGGAGCTCGGGTTGAGCGGTGTGCCTAGCATTCTTACTACGTCGTATAGGAGCAATGTTACATTGCTATTTTCATATTTAGCATATCCATATTTGTAATTAAAGAATTAGGTGAGTGCTGCGCGCAGTGCTCAACTATTGCTCTTCTTAGGCTTTCTTCTTTCTTTCGTTCTTTATTATTCTCTACACATTTTGTGACCCTACTCCTTCCACAATTTGTCATCTAGAGACTCCATTCCATTTTAAAATGTTCATGTTAGCTTGGAATTACATGCCAACATAAATTTTTTAGGTGTTTTTTTTTTAGCTTTTTTAAAACATTATTTTTTACATTATTTTGTCTGTGGGAACCCCGGTTTATATGGCTAGAGACAAGGTGCATGCTAAATATCTGTTGTACTTCCGGTAGAAGCTAAATGCTAACAAAAATGCTTCAACTCAAATGTATTCAAATTGTATTTTCAACAATTTAACATATTTTTAAATTCTGTGCAAGTTTACATTGTTTACTCCATTTAGAGTTGTGAACTCACTGGATGGCTTAAATCCAGTGAAAAGATTTGAACAATTCAACATTTCTCTACTTCTTAAACAACGTGGCTTTACTAAAATATATTCTCACACTCACTTTTCCCTACAGCACGCACCGCATTTTCTGCAGGACACACATTTTGTAGTTTAATTATTGTTCAGTTGTTTGCTTTCTGCACGCATTAGTTGTTGTAACCCTGAACGCTGCTGACTCAGGTCCTGGCTCTGGGGGCATCATGGTGCTCAGGGGAGATGTGCTCCACAAACAGGAGTGATGGGGGTTCTCTGGGGAGCCGGTGGACACTGACAGGGCTGGGAGCTGAGGTCAACTGGGAGGTTGAGGCCGGGCCTTTGTGAAACACCTTACCCCAGGCTGTGCAACTGTCTGGGGGCTGTTAGCATAATCCCTGGTCTGATTAACAACTGACTGGAGCCCAGTGGTGAGGAATATGCAGGCTTAATCTGCTGTTATTGTTGCAATCTGTCCCTCATTAAGACCCACTGACCTTTTGCTTGTCCTCAATGTGTGCCGAGTGTGTGTGTGTGTGTGTGTGTGTGTGTGTGTGTGTGTGTGTGTGTGTGTGTGTGTGTGTGTGTGTGTGTGTGTGTGTTGAGAGAGAGTGTGTGTGCGTGTGTGTGTTGAGAGAGAGTGTGTGTGTGTGTGTGTGTGTGTGTGTGTGTGTGTGTGTGTGTGTGTGTGTGTGTGTGTGTGTGTGTGTGTGTGTGTGTGTGTGTGTGTGTGTGTGTGCGTGCGTGTGTGTGTGTGTGTGTGAGCTCTGAATGTGGTCTCCTTTCTAACTGTTCCTGTGAATGGAGGCTGGTTACCATAGGCTAAACAGAGGCTCACCAGAGCCCCATTATCTTAATGAACTGAGAGAAGTCTCTCTGCCATTTGCATTCAATCACACTGGCCCTCGGGCCGGTCTCCAGCTATAGTCGTACTAGAGGTTTGTTTTCCATGTCTTCGTAGCGTGATGTACTTCGGTGGTGGTCAGGACCCAGGGCTGGACTGGGCTGAATCACCACCCTGCGTACATTAACTTCCCCTGACGTTACGCCCTGGGGGGTCCTGAATACCACATATACCAGCCAACATATTAGTTACTTTGAACGATTTAAGTGGTGGTTTTTTTTATTGACCTATTCTACTGTTATCAAAGTACTCTTCAAATCCTTGCTTGTGCTAAAGCGGGATTTGAGCTTATTGTCAAGGAAACACTAGTTGATTTTGATTTTACACTCGTGGTTCATGTTGGATTTGTAAAACATTGATTAGGCACTGTTCAAAACAACCAAATGACCAACCAGAATCAATGATTCCACAATGCTGTGGTGTACAGCAAAGCTCATCATAAAACACCCTTGTTAGGTCTTCATCCTGATTGGTCTAGGTGTGCATCACTATTCAATAACAGACACCTCTGCTGTCTAACAACTCAAAATGAATAAACTTGTCAGGGTTTATTCCTCTATTCCTCCGTGCTGTAGGATGTGTATTGGGGTGTGTGTCCAGGCTGCTTACAGAGTGTGTTCGCAGCACAGCGATGATCTTCGACAGAGCCATGTTCCACAGCTCCTCTGTGAAGGCCCGGGTCACCAGCCCCTGTGTGGCGTGGAGGATGTGGTCTTCAACCACGAAGAACCTGACACACACACGCACACGTACAGACAGACGGACAGACAGACACCAGAGAGGGCCGGAGGTCAGACTAGAAATCTACTGAATGAATAAATGTAGAGATACATAGGAGCAGGGTACCAGCTTACCCTACTATCTGGTTAAAGTATCTCCGGTAGCCCTCCACTGTCTCATGCTGGAAACACACACACACACACACACACACACACACACACACACACACACACACACACACACACACACACACACACACACACACACACACACACACACACACACACACACACACACACACACACGCACACACACACAGGTTTGGATCCAAATAACTCAAAAAGAGACAATACAATACGCAAAAATGTATAACAATGAATTATCTTTCAAGCAATACATTATTTCTGTCAGTTTTCTTTTCTTTCCAATCTTTCTTTTCTATGTCATTAAAGAAAGAGCTGCCCTTGAATTAGAAGGAGTTCTTGTGTCTGGCTGTGAGTTTGCATGCATGCTATGCGTAGGCTGAATCGTAATCGTGTCCAGACAAATCAGATTGGCCAATACACACTGAAGATAAATTAGACAGAATGTTGCAGCAGGTGAACCAATAAAAAAAATAAAAATCAGATTATTAATTTATCTGCATCGAGACGGAATCATTCTAGAGAGAATCGTGATGCATCAAAGAATCGATTATTTTTATTACCACCTCTGGCCCACAGTGTTAGGCTATGTATGATGATGAATCAGAGCTGCATGTGACCCCACACCATAGAGACTCATATTGTAACGTTCCAAATGCGTGGTCAAGGCTGCTGGGATGGGACTGGTCCACCAGACCAGACCCCCAAACACAGCGCTCAGGACGGATGGAGGGGAGCCTGCACTCACCATGCTGGCCTGCGGCTGCAGAACCAGCCTGGCCTGTTTTTTCCTCTGTTTCCTGTAGTAGTTCTCAAAGGTTTCCCGGTCGCCCTGCCAACACAAGGAGGGGGTGTAGTGTTATGGTGTGTGTGTTCTCAGGCGGTGGACGATGAGCAGAGCATGCGTCTCCCCAGAGTAAGGTGTCCATAAAGAGCTGACGATGCCCCAGAGTCTGGAGTGAAGCGTGAGACCGGGACCCACCAGGATGGTGTAGATGTGCAGACACCTGTAGACCGGGGAGAAGTCCACCAGGTCCTGTGCTGTAAGGACCTGCAGACGGACACATGAAACACAGACACCATCACCATCCCGGGTGTCCTCTTCAGACACCTTATACCGTTACGGTCTGGTCCACTAGGGAAGTCTGGGACACAGGAGGCCCAACCAATCACGAGTAGTGAACCCGAAAAGGTATGTCTGCAGAAACAGACCCGTGGGGATACAAATGGGATTTAAAATGTGTTTTACAATGATTGCTCGGCACGCCGAGACTAGTTATGGTGTGGGACTGGAAGTCTTTCAGAAGCTCTCGTCTGCACATCTCCTGATGATGATAAGCCGAGGGCTGCTAGGCAGAGCACAGCTAATGATCTACTCTAAATTATGTTTTTGTAAGCACTGCTCATTATCTCCTCTTTATTATGCTTTATCAAGCACTGCTCATTATCTCCTCTTTATTATGCTTTATCAAGCACTGCTCATTATCTCCTCTTTATTATGCTTTATTAAGCACTGCTCATTATCTCCTTTTTATTATGCTTTATCAAGCACTGCTCATTATCTCCTCTTTATTATGCTTTATTAAGCACTGCTCATTATCTCCTCTTTATTATGTTTTATTAAGCACTGCTCATTATCTACTTTATTATGCTTTATTGCTTTTTGTTATTGACCTGACTCCTCCCACAATCTTTCACATACCGACTGAAATACAACTAAAAAATGTAATCTTGTCTTGGAATCGTGCACTTAAAATATTTACATATTGTATACTTAAAAAAATATTAAACTTTAAAAATAATATTTTGTAATGGAAGTCTTCCTGAAGTCGTCAGTTATTTGCTGTGAGACTTCACCTATTTCAGATTTCATAACTGCCAATTTTTAACCAGTACATTTCGTTTTTAAACATTCCATTTTGAACTTTATACTTATCGACCCAGATTTTCCATATGTTTCGTACTTTAAGAATGAACCGGTTCCTGGTCTAGTGTCTTCCATTAGCCCTGGAGAGCGTGTGAGGTCACCCTGCTTTAGCTAGTTTTAACTTCACATTTCCTCAACCGTGGAGTCTCAGAGTGGATTCACCTAGTGACCAAGAGCTCATTTAGTTTACATTTCCTATTTAGGTGAGTGCGGCCTGCAGCGCTCACCTATTGTTCTTCTTAGGTATTATTCTTTGTTTCTTTCTTTTATTATTATTCTCTACAAACTTTGGGACCTATCTCCTTCCACAATTCAAAACCTAGAGACACCCGTCCAATTAAAAAATGTCAAGATATGCTTGGAATCATGCGCTACCATTAACATTTATTAAATATTTAAACTTTTCAAGATATTCCTATTTAAAATATTATTTTTTACAATGGAATTCAATAGGAGGACGGCGAAGCCAGCCGCCCATTCTCTGACACTTAAAAAACTAAATACACACACAACAAATAAGCTTCCTAGCTCCACAACTGCCACTGTCAATCTGAGAAGCTACAGCTGGGCTGAATCGGGAGAACAAGCTGCTTTATGAAGCATGACCACACAGATACACACCTCCTCCTCCTCCACCACACAGACACAGACACACACCCTCCTCCTCCTCCTCCTCCTCCTCCTCCTCCTCCACACAGACACACACCCTCCTCCTCCTCCTCCACACAGACACAGACACACCCCCTCCTCCTCCTCCTCCTCCTCCTCCTCCACCACCATGACCAGACACACACCTCCTCCTCCTCCTCCTCCACGACCACACAGATACACCTCCTCCTCCTCCTCCTCCACCACACAGACACACCCCCTCCTCCTCCTCCTCCACCACACAGACACACACCCTCCTCCTCCTCCTCCACCACACAGACACACACCCTCCTCCTCCTCCTCCATGACCACACAGATACACACCTTCTCCTCCTCCTCCTCCACCACACAGACACACACCCTCCTCCTCCTCCACCACACACACCTCCTCCTCCTCCTCCACCACACAGGCACACACCCCCTCCTCCTCCTCCTCCACCACACAGACACACACCTCCTCCTCCTCCTCCTCCACCACACAGACACACACCTCCTCCTCCTCCACTACACAGACACACCCCCTCCTCCTCCTTCTCCACCACACAGACACACACCTCCTCCTCCTCCACCACACAGACACACACCTCCTCCCCCTCCTCCTCCACCACACAGACACACACCTCCTCCTCCTCCTCCACCACACAGACACTCACCTCCTCCTCCTCCTCCACCACACAGACACACACCTCCTCCCCCTCCTCCTCCACCACACAGACACACACCTCCTCCCCCTCCTCCTCCACCACACAGACACACACCTCCTCCCCCTCCTCCTCCACACAGACACTCACCTCCTCCTCCTCCTCCACCACACAGACACACACCTCCTCCTCCTCCTCCTCCACCACACAGACACTCACCTCCTCCTCCTCCTCCACCATGTCGTCCAGTGCCTGCCCGTTGAGCGCCTCCCGGCCCCGCCCGTTCAGGGTGAACAGGGGCCTGCTGTAGGGGCCCGCACTCGCCTGCCTGGCCACCGCACTGTTGAAGGTCCTGTGCTGCTGGGCCTGACACACACACACACACACACACAGGCACACACACACACACAGACACAGACACACACACACACACACACAGATATTGAAAGTTGCCCCTCCATAGCAGAGACCATCTGAAGGTCTTCCTCTGCGGCGTTGGTCCTCCCATAGCGTCCTCCTGGACCCACCTGCTTCATGGCCGCCTCCCCGACCTTGTCCGAGTGTTTCCGGATACTCTCCAGGAAGTCCTTGAGGTCGGACATGGAGATCTCCTTGATCTGGTCTCTGAGCCGGGGCAGGTTCTCCGCCATGATCTGACAGAAGCGGTACTGGCCCACCCTGGGTCACACAATACATCTCTTCATAGGTTGAACTTCTCAAACAGAGCAGGCTGGCTGTATCCATTCCATATGATAGAAGAATGGCTGTCCAGATGTTAGGGATCATACCTTGGGATATAGACATTCTCTAGCTGCTCCATGGTCTTTAATGCAGCATAGTATCTGAAGTGACACACGGACATGACAAATCACATTCAGTTTATTCCATTATTTTTATTAGCGTAGCCCTTAATCACAGGTACAGTGTCAAAGGGCGTATATTTATGACCCCCCCCCCCCCGACCCTATCCCCCCAGATGTTAAGACAAACTCTGGGAGAGAGCCGGTCCTCTGGGGCAGAGAGCCGGTCCTCTGGGGCAGAGAGCCGGTCCTCTCCCTGGGGCAGAGAGCCGGTCCTCTCCCTGGGGCAGAGAGCCGGTCCTCTGGGGCAGAGAGCCGGTCCTCTCCCAGGGCAGGGAGCCGGTCCTCTGGGGCAGAGAGCCGGTCCTCTCCTAGAGCAGAGAGCCGGTCCCTCTGCTGGGTAAGACGTCCGGCCCCCTGTCCCGCTGGCTCTCCACTAATGGCCTCACCTTGTCATCAGAACAATGAACCCTGGCCTTTAAAGATCTTTTCCTGGAATCAACCTCCTAACCTCACTGTTTTACTCGCACAAAAAACAACAACTTAGGTTGGTGAATTGAGGCATTGTGGGCCTTTGAAACGGGGCACGCATCATCCCGGGTTCAGCCCCCGGTCAACGGCCACAACTCCCATCATTAAAACCAGGGACAACCAGTAGAGTTATCTAATTGGTCGGTCAATGAGTATAAAGCGAGCTGGATACACTTGAACAGAAGGTGGCTTCATGGTGATCATACAGAGGTCCGCAGCCACGCTCTCAGAGCCGGCCTCGCGAAGCATGCAGAGCGGCCATCCCTTCCGTCGGCATATAGGCAGGGATATGGAACGGATATGAAGAAATATGCATTGTTGAAGAGGACGCGCAAGCACACACACACACGCACGTATTCAAGCGCACGCACACAAACAATCACACGTATTCACACATGCAGGCGCTCAAACACAAACACGCACACACACGCACACAAACACACACATGCATGCATGCAGGCCCACACACACACACACACACACGTCTTATGCCTTGGCGGTGAGCCTTGGGGGGGCCGTGGTTAGGGGCTCTGCCGTTAACAAGGGCACACTGAGGGTCAATTGTCCCCCCAGTGAATAGCCTGCTCCTTTATGGGGGCCCTGGTAGTCTGTGATGAACAAGGGAGGGTCATTAGTGTCCCGTCCTATGTGGACTTGCAGCCCATGATGACAGATCTATGTGTAAGTACGAGCCCAACAGCGTCGGTCGTGAACTCCACGGGGTCGGGAGGAAGTACAAGCGGCCCTACGAGGCAGTCAGGTGGGCTGAAAGCTTTAGAGTGGACGACCTGATTACAAATATTTGATTTGAAATCAGATACACAGTATGCCAGGCTTTGGGTCAAAGCATGTGAAAGAGAGAAACCAACAGTAAGACTGATCAGTCTGACGTAAACAACAACATGTGAGAAGGAGAAACCAACAGTAAGACTGATCAGTCTGACGTAAACAACAACATGTGAGAAGGAGAAACCAACAGTAAGACTGATCAGTCTGACGTAAACAACAACATGTGAAGGGTACCTTTTAGTCTGCAGCTGCTCCTTTAGTTTACTGTACATTTCCAGAACTGTAAAATAAGAAAGCAGATATATCAGTTGCCGTAAGCTACAGCCAAAATCAATATTTAGAATCCATGTACACAGAGAAGGGACTTTACACACACTGCAGGACTCTGTGGGATTTTACCCACAATGCATCACACTGGTGAAGAAGCTAACGTGCAACAAGGACACCGGTGGTTTAGTCTGGGCAATGGAGGGAAGGACTGGTGTGGCCAAACTGCTACCTTCAGCTCAAGGCAGCTGATGTGCCGTCCAGAGACACAGAGACGGAGACATGTCTGCCAAATGACTTCCTCCTCCCTAACATACACGGCACAAAAAACATTACTCCCAAGCACTTGTACTGCACTCGCACACAGAATTTCTCTGGTCGTGATAGATATAGTAAAGCCTGTGAGGAAGAAACAATTCATTGAACGCGCACATAAAGTGAAGCAGCACCAAACTGTATCCATGATATGATTGGCCACTGTATCCATGACACGATTGGCCATTGTATACATGATATGATTGGCTATTGTATCCCTCAACGTGATTGGTACCGATTGGTATCACATTTAGACGTTGATCCCTCTGATTCCTGAAATGCTGCAGTGGGAAGTCCTCATGAAGGGAGCTTGTATCTATTAAGCTTTAACTACGATATATAAATACAGATATACAGATATACAGCGAAACTGATTTATTAGACTTCATTCGACAATCGCTACCTCATCACTACACTTACCACCTACGTTACAGTGACTACAGTGTTTATATGTCCTGGACTATAGATGGGTGTGGGGGCGTCCGTTTGGTACTGCTTCACTTCCTGTACCCTCAATGAATATATTGTCCTTACAGGCTTTGGTATTGCTCTCACGAGTGCAGTACATGGGCTTGCAAAAATCTGTGCATCTGTGCACGAAAAATATTTTTTCGTGCCGCCCCAGACATAGAGGCTTCATCACTGCAGCGTTCGCAGGGTGCTCAGCACAAACTGACAATATCTTCTGTAGAATACTGACTGTTAAATACTTAGAGATTCTGAGGGGTTATGCTAACTGTATTACTTGCACCGCCTTGGTGAACTCAAGATAACCCGTTCACCCATACATCAAGGAGCCTGGTTTCTCCCCAGCGCTCTCCTACCTGGGAGGCAGAGCTGCAGCCTCTCCACCGTGGTGGCCATGTTCCTCTGCTGGAGCCGACAGCAGACCACCTCCTCTGTGCGGGCCGTCACCTGTGGAACAGACACAACGCTCGTCCGTCCTGGAACAATAGGGACCAGTGCAGCGGTGGAAAGGGTGTCGGAAACAACAGAGACGAGGGGGAAAGCGAGGGCCACACAGGAATCCGAACACACAACCATGGTTGGAGGGTAATTGCCCCCGTGAACAAACGAGGAAGAGGATAGTTATTGTGTGTGTGTACCTCTTTTCCAGCCTCCTGTAATCTCCGATTAGTGTCCGTCACTTGGCCCTAGAGAAAGAAAAGCAGTCTTTTATTGAGATAGCTGATCTTTTAATCACTCTTGCTTTCAACAATGCTTCAATGACATGGTCTTATTTACAGCCCTTCAGTTTTCCTGAATATCAGAATAAAACTTCTTGTCCTGGTGTTTCACATTCCATAGGTGCATGGGACATCAATCAAGTCATGTTCCCAATATTGCAGTTACATGCAAGACAAGACCAAAAGGTCTACATTTGTAAGACATTTAACAAGTAACATAAAGTATGGCATACGATTGACTTGAATTGTACCGTTACCCGCACATTTCTACTACTTCTTCTAAAAGGTCAGTCCAGGTTTTTTCCCACAGCATTGTACAGCTTAGGTGGCCGCCTAAGCAACATACGCCTGCCGCCTTAAAAAAAACAACTTGGGGGCTTACAGCCTGCATGAGAATAAGGATCAATGGTCCACCTGTAAAAGACTGCAATTACCAAAGGTAATTAATTAAAATTGTTCTTATTAAAAGCGCGGAGAATAGCCTGTAACGATTCTAGATGTCAGCTCTGCCATAAGCAATGACTTTGATCACTGTGATAGTGTTGAATAGATAACTATTGAATGTAGTGCAGGGGCTTGTCTATCGCCCTCCCTTATGTCCCTCTGCCTCCCCTCCCTTATGTCCCTCCCTCCCCTTATGTCCCTCTGCCTCCCCCCCTTATGTCCCTCCCCTCCCTTATGTACCTCCCCTCCCTTATGTTCCTCCCCTCCCTTATGTCCCTCCCCTCCCTTATGTCCCTCTGCCTCCCCTCCCTTATGTCCCTCCCCTCCCTTATGTACCTCCCCTCCGTTATGTTCCTCCCCTCCCTTATGTACCTCCTCTCCCTTATGTCCCTCTGCCTCCCCTCCCTTATGTACCTCCCCTCCCTTATGTCCCTCCCCTCCCTTATGTCCCTCCCCTCCCTTATGTCCCTCCCCTCCCTTATGTCCCTTTACCTCCCCTCCCTTATGTACCTCCCCTCCCTTATGTCCCTTTACCTCCCCTCCCTTATGTCCCTCCCCTCCCTTATGTACCTCTGCCTCCCCCCCTTATGTACCTCCCCTCCCTTATGTCCCTCTGCTTCCCCTCCCTTATGTACCTCCCCTCCCTTATGTCCCTCCCCTCCCTTATGTCCCTCCCCTCCCTTATGTCCCTCCCCTCCCTTATGTCCCTCCCCTCCCTTATGTCCCTTTACCTCCCCTCCCTTATGTCCCTCCCCTCCCTTATGTCCCTCCCCTCCCTTATGTACCTCCCCTCCCTTATGTACCTCCCCTCCCTTATGTACCTCCCCTCCCTTATGTCCCTCTACCGTCCCTTACTTTCTCTCACTGTAGCTTTCCACCGAGCCACTACTCAGCCTCGTAATCAGCTCATTGTCCATGAGAGGGCAGGGACAATGCGGCCTCTTTGGAGTCCCCAGGCCGTGAGGCCCTGAACTGGTGCTCAGTGCACGGGGCTCTTTATTCCGGCTAATGCCTTGTGACAGGCCCTTTCTCACAGATTCAGTGACAAACTTCTCGATTCTGGACGGGGATTTTTGAACTTGGTTCTTGTCAAACGTCTAAGAGCCATGACCCAATTGACCACTGGGCTTTCCGATGACAGCCCCTTTCAAAGGGAATACGCTCCACAAGTGGAGGGTAAAGAGAAGGGCAACCACAGGGCAGGACACGAGGCCCGGACAGAGCCCGTCTATTGGCTGAGTCTGGGTGTGGTGGCATGAAGCTTAATTAGCTCCAGCACTATGAAACTTAACCTGATTTATTTCAAAACCATCAACATATTAGAATTTAATCTACAGTTCAAATTTCATTAAACTTAAAAAGGAACATATTTTATTTGCCCGATTTGAATGGCCCAATAAAAGGGGAGGGAAAAATATATAATTTTACGGAAATATTTATCACAAAATATAGATTTCTTATTTGTGATGTATGGGAAATATTTGGTGATGTGTTTTTTTTAAGTTACTGAATGAGAGAACGTAGAAGCGTTTTAGCGAAAACGCTTTCTAAACGGATACACTCTGTCAATCATAGTTGATTTGGCCTGTGTATGACGTTAAAAAGTTACACATAGTTTATATTAAAGAGGCAATGTGTAGAGCTTAGTGGCATCTAGTGGAGCCGACTTGGCAGAAATGGAATCAAATATTCACGTCTGAATTCAATTATGATTTGATTAGAGTAGAATCCCATGAAAATAACAATCCTTCTGTTTGTTAACTTGCAATAAACTCTTTATACCTAATTAAGGAGCGGGCTGTCTTCATGGGGGCCACCATGTTGCACCTCCATGTTTCTCCAGTGTCCTAGAATGGACATTCGGCACTAGAGAGAACGCATTATAAATGAATGTTTAGGCTAAAAGTCAAAGGAAGGACGGGGACCTGTAGTCCCCATGGCTATGTCCCGTTTGGGATACTAGTTTTCCGTTGTTGTGAAGGGCCGTTATAAAGCCTGATGTTTAATATTAAATTCACCGCCCACACCGTGGCGTCATACTATCAGTGTCCGACAAGCATAACCCTCTCTGGGATTCGGACATCAGAATCACCTACTGGTCGGACGAAGCTTGTCTCCACACCCACTGTGGCGTTATATTTGAAGATTGTTGGAAACCTCACTCTCTCTTGGGCGTGCCCCAAAATTGACTCAGGGCTGTACAGTGCCACAGCTGGATTGCACATCATATGCTCCTAAATATGATTGTGTGCATAGATAAATATCTTCAACTTGCATGTTTGCAACCGAGGACAGAGACTTTCGGGATTTAGTTTTCTCTTCAAAAGATATTCACTCTCTGAATTAGCGAGGTGACACTGAACTAAAGAATTGATCCGGTCTGAGTGGGTCTTGCGGTGTTAACCTGCTCAGGAGACGAGCAGCAGCACTCCTCTCTAGGGCCATCGTTGGGTCAGTATTCCTTCACAATCGGGGCATTACAAAGTACTCTGCACGAAACATTAGCCGTAATGAAACACAATTCAGCTGGATACATCTGCTGATTGAAGACCGGTATTGTTGGACAGTAGGGCAGGGTAAAAATATTGATTCATCAATGCACTGCAATTTATTTGTTCTCGATTTAATTTCGATTCAGATTTTTTCGATTACTTCCATTAAAAAAAAAGAAAAAAAGAAGCACGCTCAGTCATTGTAATCTAGAAGCGAGTATGCCTAAATGTGCATGCCCTTTTACATTTGTCCATGTTATGATTATTACTTTTATGCCGCAAGTTTAGCTCAGGAACAATTCTATACAATGGTGTATTCCCTTTTTTGCTAGTTAAAGCAGAATGAAATGGTTAATTCATTTTTAAATGGTTAATTCAAAATAATATTTAGGTATTTTTGTCATCTGCACGTATTATTGAATCAATATCGAGCAATTCGATCAATATAAAATCGAAATCTAATTGAATCAAGACTTTAAGAATATAATTGAATCGTGAGGTACCTGGTAATACCCAGCCCTATTGGACAGCAATTATTTTTTGCAAAACGATAAAGCCTAAAAAAACGATGTCATCTTTGTGGAAACCTAAATGGTACCGCCCTACAGAGGGTGCTATATTGTATTCGCCTGGTTGATTTTCATCAATTCTGTTCTGTATCACCACACAAAATACAAAAATCAATGGCTGACACCCAGAGCCCTGTACACTCGAACCACAGTGTTAAAATCCATATGGTCAACCAAAAATAAAGAAATCACAATCACATATAGCAACTTGTACAGAATCGCAAAAGTAACTGAATTGAAAAAAAATATTAAATCAGACGTCTAAATGAAAAAATGCATATATACACATGGCTGCATTATGAAAGGCTCCCCATTACTGTTGAAACATCCTATGTAGCCGGGACATGTTTAAGTCACGAGTTACAAACACAGCCAATCAGGAAGCCGCCCTGGGTACAGCGACTCACCATGAGCTTCTCTGCGTCTGCACGGACTTTGAGCAGCTCGGTTATAGCGTCCACAAAGCCCTGATGGTGAAAGTTGCACATCTTCTCGATCTCACGGTCGTGGTTTCGTATTCTGGCATCCAGCTTCTCCATGAAGCGCTTGTGGGCGTAGGGCTGGTCATCATAAACTGACCTGAGAACAACAGGGTGAGAAGATGAGTAAGGTCATCTGCAGGCCAAGGAACAGGTTGATCTGGGTGACTAATGGAAGGAAGGGTGGAGATGTTTGCCGTATGCACAATACTGAAGGCCAAACTATTTAGGCTATTTTTAATATTATTTCTTTTTTAAAGTGTTTCAGGAAAAGGTCCCTAAAAGACTATATAACGGCTCCATGAGAATGGCAATTAAGGATTGATTGGCAGCTTGCGATAATGGCTGACATTTTACGTCATGTAAGCCTTTGCATGTTGAGTGTTTCTAATTTTTTTCGTAACACAGAAGAGAGCACTTGCTGAGACCCTAGGTAGGCCTACTCCGCTGTCAGTTTAGCCATTGGCCATTAAAGAAACGTGAATCATCTGTCTTATGCCATCACTTTTCTGGAACACGGGATCTGTTTTGGGTTACACAAGCTAATGATCAATAAAACGGGTGGATAATAAAGTCTAACTAAGTCATCGTAACATGAGTTTCTCCTCAGCGTTGCTCCAGGCACACTCAGGCTTAATAACAAGGGCTGCGATACAGCCTCTTGTTTGGTTCAAGAGTAACAAGGCTGCTTTTGGATTCTTGATTGGTTCGTTCACTGTTAGGGATCTGAAATAACCAAAGCCACTGGTGGAGATGAGCGGGTTCTTTCAAAAATTTGGTTTTAATCGTTTTCGCTGCAGTAGATGGTTCTCTTTATTACAAAATCAGTGAGATTTATAATTACATTACGCCAAAGCATACCTAATTACTTCCATTCCATTACATACCTACTTACATTTTTATAACTGCATTCTGTATAATCTGCTAATGGAACATGATGAAACAACGTTTCTGTCGCTTTCAATGTTTATAAAATAGAATAGACTGTCTTTGTGCGTGAGGCTTTCTCATTTTGCATTATGGTAGACTGTGGTGCTATTTAGACTGTTCCGGGCCGCATTCTAATTCTAATGTCTGTTGTCAGTAATAGACTAACACTCTTTAACACTCTAAAGGAAACATAGGAGACAAATTAAAAGGATGATTAAATAAATTGGGAAGCAGTATACAAATATTATTCCATAGCATAAATGGTATTCTGTTGTAAAGCAAGCTATGGAATAGCTTGCTTTACAACAGAATACCAGAATAGAACACGGGTATAATATGTATATCAATGTATTAGCTTCTCTGTTCAAATATAATAACTCTGACACTTGAACAAAAAGGGGTGGAAAGCTTCTTTCATTTTTGAAACATCACAAATGAAACAAAAAACATTCAAAAGTCTTTGTAAAGCGACCACAAGGCGTTAGCACCACCTAGTGTCGGCCAAACAGAGTGGCATGTTGAGAACTACACTTTCAAAACTCCTTACTTTTTAACACATTTACACAAATATTTACACTTAATGCTTCAGCTCGGCTCTTAACCGTTGCTCTGAAATATTGTTTAGACATGATTCAAACGACTTTTATGACTTGTATGAGTCTGGCAGTCACAATTCCAATGATGGAGTGTGTGGGAGATAAAGGATTACAAAGGATTATTATAAAGGATCTTTACACTTACACCTTGAAAATGTACAATAATGAATAACACATTTAAATATTATCGCTTAATAGTTGTATTACACTCAGAAACATATGTGTTTTTTCATGCAATTCACCGTTACAGTAGAAGATCTTTAATGTGTTTTAAATTGGATCACAGTGGAATTGGTTAGTTGAAATCCCCCATGTTAGCGAGAGATACAATAAAACCATGCAAAGAATCATAAGTTACATGGGTCAGGCAAATGGTTGTTTTCCATTGAGAAATGGAAACACCCACTAGACCTGTATGAGGTGTAGATACTACTCACACACTTCTAATGTCCCCACTAGACCTGTATGAAGTTTATATACTACTCACACACTGCTCATAGTAAGGGTACCAACGAGTAAACAACAGAGAGCCTACCCACCAACCGTCTTAAAAGTAGTGTTAGGTCAAATATAAACCATAATCTGATTATAAGATAATATTCAAGGTTATTTTTCAATGGGGCAGTACGAGAGACTCACGATTCCACTACCGGGTCGTACATTCGGGGCAAGAAGCGCTATACTGCCCCCTTGTGTACACATTAATGCGACAGAGAAATGCAGGTTGATTTTGTGGGCCCCGTGTGGATCTTTGCAGATATGTTCTGGTTCTGGTTCCACCAGCAGAGGGCTGAACCACGGGGAATGGCAGTAAGACCAATGCACCTTTATGGAAATACGCTGCATATTTGCATGGCTCCTCCCATCATGCATTTCCATGTACTTCACTTTCAGCAACAGAAAACACTTCCTGATTTAAAAGCTGTGTTTGAACAGATGTTGAACACGGTCAGTGAAGTGACCGGGACACATGATCTAACGTGTACGGACCGCCAGTAGAGAGAAGGCTGATGTTTGGAGGGTTTGGGAAGGAGAGATGTTGAAATTGTATTATCAAAAAACTAAAGTTACATTTTAGTTCTTCCCACCCAAGAGAGCAAACCACCCAAGAGATTCCGTTGGGTTCTGGTACCGGTGGGTCCCCTGGTTCCGGTGGGTTCAAATGTGAACGGTACCCAACATATAAGGCTTCATTTGAGCAACACTTCATTACAGCAGCCTCCTCCTTCCTCCTCTGTGATGAGCGTGGTGTTCTCTACTGTGATGAGCGTGGTGTTCTCTACTCTGATGAGTGTGGTGTTCTCTACTGTGATGAGCGTGGTGTTCTCTACTGTGATGAGCGTGGTGTTCTCTACTCTGATGAGCGTGGTGTTCTCTACTCTGATGAGCGTGGTGTTCTCTAATGTGATGACCGTGGTGTTCTCTACTGTGATGAGCGTGGTGTTCTCTACTGTGCGGTTGTAACTCATGAGGTCGTAATTAGGGTATTACTCATCAACAATACTCCCACTGATTTCTCATATCATGAGCCAATAGCTGCCGCAGTGAAAGTGATTCTTTAACAATAGTGATTCTTCCGTTAATATTTGCATGAAAAGGAAAGTTACGGTCATATTGCATGTAGTTGAGGAGGGGACTGGTATTTGATAAGCTCAGATTGGAACCAGTGCTATAGACAACACATCAGACACACACATAACAAAGGGGAGAGGGATAAAGAAATCTGCAGCCTGCATACTCCCTTATGAGCTTCCTATTTCCTGTTATTATCACTATGAAGCAGCTAGCAGCTGCAACCAATAGGTCAGAGTCTTCCTGCTTCCTAGGGACACAGGAAATGATGCCACTCTCCAGAGTAGCCCCTGGAATCCAACATTCATGTCACATGAGAACATCTGGCACTTTCACCAGCACACATTTTGCGTGTGGGAGTGTGTGTGGATGATGGCTGGCTTAATCAGCCTCACCTGGCTGAGTCTGATTGGACCCTGGGGCTAGGTGAGGCTCCACACCGGTTGTACATCGAGTAATAATAATAATAATAATAATAAATGAAATTTATATAGCGCTTAATATAGTACTCTAAGGCGCTTAATAAGTGTGCAACGGGTTAAACCAGCCATCACGATACGCACTCAGGGAGATAACTCGTACATGGCAGCATGTAGCCCCAAGCCAACTTGCACTGCATCACTTTTCCTCTGACAAAACTGCAGATGCTTTGACATTGGTGTTTGATGGCTGTTAAACATCTATTTGTGCTAAAACTGATGCTATGGCTGCCTTTATATGACCGTCTGGGAGAGCTGAGGGAAAAGCGCTCTCTCCTGCTCTTTTCCACCCCATGATACCCCTTCAGTGATTTATGTTCTAATGCAACAAACTCCTAAATAATGAATTGGTGCTTGGTGAATAATGTACATATATATATATAATATATTATGCACTATTCTGAAATGCGGATTACCAGAAAAGGAAAACAATAGATCACAACTGGACTATATGACCTTACCCCCTCTTATGTTTAGGTAGATCATGTATTCAATATATATAGGAGGAGGCGGCGAGGAGTTGGTTTGAGAGGAAAGCGATGTCGAGTTATTCTGTCTCGATGGCATATCAACAGAGCATTTTACACAGCGGCAGCCATCTTTGTTGTTGTTGACACCTCTACAGCTTCTATGATTTATCCCGCCTCATGCTAGATAAACGGTTGTGATTACTAGGTCTATCTCGTACCGGTCAGAAATCTTTGTGTATTGGGAGCCGTATCTGAGGAGCCAATGAAACATGAGCTGGTGAGACTGGTGCAGTCCCAAGGCTACAGCATCATGTGGAAGAGTAACTTTCTTACAACCCTGACACAGAACCCATCGGCCAACCAGGGCTGAGCCTGAGTAATACAACATCTGGATGTCCGTTCGTCAGGGCGCTATTCAAATCTCAATTCAGTATTCGGAAATTTGTTTTGTTTCGATGGAAAAATTGTATACAAAACATATTCATGTTTTTTAATGTCTATGCATGTTTGGGGATGTCGGGCAGAAGGCTAAGTAACATGTCGTCCAAGTATCACAGTCATGAAATATATGTAATGGCGCTGGACGTCTGAGAACACCATAAAGCTCCACCTACTATTAATAATTTAGTAATAGTATTAACTTGTTGGTTATTTAGTGAACATGAATAGAACAGGAAGAGATGTTTTTCCGTTATGGCGATAAAGTGATTTATCACAGGGTAAATAGCACTCGTCCTGCCGGGAAACTCATTTCAAATGTATTTGCAAACTGTACAAACCCCCTATTTGCTTTGTGATTATATGAAGTAGGCCTAGGACAATTTTAGGCTGCATTGAAGCTCTGCTGAAACCAGGTCAATCTCAGACTGTATATCCCAAAGCGACTGACGTGATATTGTTGTTTTGCTATTTGGCATTATTAATACTATAATATTTTTTTAACCAATTGTACCACTTTAGAAAACGATCAGTTGATAAAACCTAATTCTGCAGCGGTCGCATCCCCTGCTGCATTTACATACAGGAAGTGAAAGATTTGCATTATGAATGGACCCTAACCCAATATTTTGATATTCGTTCTGAAACCCAACGGTAAAACAAAGCTTATGGTGGACGTTGGAATTCTCCATACCGGGCCCAATGGGTCTAGCGCCCCTTACTCTGTGGGCCTCACTAATAAGTTCATCTTTATAGCTAGGATATCAAAAGTAACAACTTAATGATGAGGGAAGCCATCTTTAGTAATATGTTATAACGATAATCGCCGTGTTGGGACATCTTAATTTGACAACCAGTTACTCTACATTGAAAGAAGCTTCCCTACACTGATGAAATGTAGCAAGCTGAGCTAATGCAACATGGCAACAGTAGTTCACTACATCAAGGATATTTATTTTTCACAATGAACCAACTGCAATCATTTGACATTAACCCCCCAATAAACATCTGCTTCACGTAATAACCAAAGGAAAGTGTGCGTGCGTGTGTGTGTGTGTGTGTGTGTGTGTGTGTGTGTGTGTGTGTGTGTGTGTGTGTGTGTGTGTGTGTGTGTGTGTGTAATGTTTAACTAATTGTATTGTAATATTTTAAACTGAATCACACCTCATCAATGATAGACCTCACTTTTCCTGTCAGCATGAATCAGAGGCAAGAGTAACCAAGTTTAAATGCATTCATTTCCACGCTTCTCAAAATCACAACAAACCTATTAAATCCATGGGAGCCATGTGAACATCGACGAACAAGACGTTAAATCTAAAAAATATGTTCCCTAAAAAAAATGCAAAGATAGATGTTTTCCATTCCTTTCATAACTCATCTACGTCAACAGAGGCTGACTGATCACTGTAAAAAAAAAAAAAGGCCGCCTGCAGGCATGTCTAAAGTCAGGCTTGATTGACAGGTCCTATGATAGATAGTCCATGCTCCCAGGTTTGACAGGAAGGCCCCCTTGATGTTAACCTCAGCAGCCTCGCATGACTTTAATGCATTAGAAACTGCCTTTCAGCTATTCGTTACTAACTACTGGTCTGCAAACAAACGTGATACAATTGAATTACAATGCAGGATTTCTCCATTCAGTGAGTGTATAATAAGATATGCAAATGTTGTGACGTGAGCAGCAGCACTTGCCCATATAGCTAAAGAGGTTGGTTAACCTGAGCGACAAATAACAACCTAGAGCCACACCACTCATCACGTCTTCCGTCCTGACAGCAGACTTCTCAAAGACTGCTGCTCACGGACAAAACGTACAAGACATGCATGTAACGGTTCCGCTTCTGTTGTTAGCTGTCACGAAGAGAGGTTAGCCATCCGGCTGGTTGGCTTCCCCGTTCAACCTAAACTGCTATTAGCTCGGCTGATAGCTGGTTTAGCCGAGCAGCTAACAGCTAACTAGCCGGATGGCTAGTTAGCTTCCCCATTCAACCTAACCTGCCCGTTAGCTCGGCTGTTAGCTGCTCGGCTAAACCAGCTACCGTGCAGGTAGGCGCTGCTAGGTGGGCAGCTAACAGAGGTCTCCAGTGTACTGAGCGCAGACAGTGACACGTACAGAACGACCGCTGACATTCAGCGGTTAGCCTCGATTCCCTACCGAAGCGTTGGACCAACACACGCCGTGTCAGTGCTCTCGATCTCCTGCAGGATCCGTTCGTGCTCCGTGACACACTCCAGGGTCTCACTGTCCGCCATGATGGTTGTATATGTGAGCATCTCTCACCTCAGACCTGGAAGAGCTGCAGCAGACACCCGCAGTACAGAGACCCGCCGCTGGGGGCAGACACCCGCAGTACGGAAAGCCGCCGCTCGGCGCAGCTGACACCCGCAGTACAGAGACCTATCTATGGTGGCAGACACCAGAATAACAGAGACCTGTTGGGGAAGACACCAGGGTAACAGAGACGTGTCTGTGGGTTCAGACCCCAGGGTAACAGAGACCTGTCTGTGGGTTCAGACCCAGGGTAACAAAGACATGTGGGGCCAGACACCTGGGTAACAGTGACCTGTCTGTGGGTTCACCCCAGGGTAACAGAGACCTGACTGTGGGTTCAGACCCCAGGGTAGCAGAGACATGTGGGGCCAGAGACCTGTGGGTTCAGACCCCAGGGTTACAGAGACCTGTGGGGCCAGACACCAGGGTAACAGAGACCTGTCTGTGGGTTCAGACCCCAGGGTAACAGAGACCTGTGGGGTCAGACCCCAGGGTAACAGAGACCTGTCTGTGGGTTCAGACCCCAGGGTAACAGAGACCTGTCTGTGGGTTCAGACTCCAGGGTAACAGAGACCTGTCTGTGGGTTCAGACCCCAGGGTAACAGAGACCTGTGGGTTCAGACCCCAGGGTAACGGGGGTTTGTGCCTTGTTGCAGTTCCTGGAGGTCTGAGGTTGGCTCCATTCAAGTTAAAAAAATAAATACTTAATTGTCCCCTAATTGTCCCCAATTTGTTCAGGACACCAAACAGTCATCTAATAACCAACACCTCTTAGCACAGTACAGGTTGTTTGGTCATTTAAGGTTCAATAATGATGTGTATTTTACCTTTACAAGAAAATATCTGGGCTGGAATTTGCTCAATTTACTATATTGTTGTTATTATTATTAGTGTAGTAGTAGTAGTAGTAGTAGTGGTATATCCGCATACATAAGTAGTGGTAGGCTAGCAGTAGTATACATTAGTATTAGTAGTAGCAGTAGTATACACTAGCAGTAGTATACATTCATAGTAGTATTAGGCCATACACTAGAAGTAGTATACACTAGCAGTACTATACACTAGCAGTAGTATACATTAGCAGTAGTATACACTAGCAGTAGTATACATTAGCAGTAGTATACATTAGCAGTAGTATACACTAGCAGTAGTATACATTAGTAGTAGTGTTGTGGGCATATGACAGTGCTGCCGGAGGAGATTCCTGTAGTGCTGAATATAATTATACATGTCTCCTAGCTGGTATAAAGTATGCAATTGTTAAAATCTACTCTAAATGCTGGATTAAGAAAGGCCTGTGTTTTTAAACTTTAATAGGTTATATATATATATATATATATATATATATATATATATATATATATATATATATATATGTCAGTATCAATATATTTTTTAACTAGTCTAGTTATTGTTTCCACACACAATTGAGAGGAACAACCATTGATTCTAGTGACCACAGTTGATCCAATAAATGACTGACTACAGAGCAGGTGAATGCTACCTTAAGGTGGTTCCAAGTGGCAGATCAACAGACTCCAGCTCAGTGAATATATTTCCATATGCCTTCTCATCTTCTTCTTTGATGTCCTTTTCCCTTTGAGTTGGGGGATCAGGTAAGACTGTGTTCCCTCCCTCCGTCTCCATGCCCGCTGTGGGACTTCTGTCTGTGGTGGCTTATACCGCAGAGAACTACAACTCTGCTGCTAAATGATTCAGTAAGACGAAAGGAACTCCTCGATGTGTGTGTGTGTGTGTGTGTGTGTGTGTGTGTGTGTGTGTGTGTGTGTGTGTGTGTGTGTGTGTGTGTGTGTGTGTGTGTGTGTGTGTGTGTGTGTGTGTGTGTGTGTGTGTATTTTAAATTCCAGGGCAGGACACCTGCTTCTGTCAGCAGAACGAGTGGCAGCAACAGGAAACAGAGAACTTGTGACCAACAGAACTTTGAAAACAGCACTCTGAGGTCAAAGATGGTCAAGTACAAAAACAAATTCAATGTTCGTCACACTCATTTCATTATACTCCATTTCTCCTTAATAAATGATAAATAAATAATAAATAGCGATCTATCGTTGCATCGGCTTTCATTCATATTATTGATCAATCAGTCATTCATAATAATATTTAATTAGAAATCCATATAAATAGATAATATGTAGCCTAATTCATAGTATTGTTATGTTACCAAAATACATACGTCATTCTGACGATTCTTTATTCATATATTTAGCAATTATTCACCGAAGGCGAAGTGAATGGTGGGGAATAGCTCCACCAATAATTTAGTAGCTGGGCCCACTACAGTGGGATTATTAGCGGTTTGTTTGTTTTTATTAGCGTAACGAGACGCCCGTCACGCGTTGAAAACAATATCCCGAGTTTGAGATCTCAATCATGGGACACGTGTACTAATATAATTTAGTCAATAATTATTGTACAAAAGGTGGCCACAAGATGGGGGTGTTTTCCTAAATAATCAACCGTTGTACCCGAACATAGTTGGCGTCCTGAAACCATCCCGAGCTCCACAGTTTATTGTAGTTCTCTATGAAGATCAACATCAGGCGTGCATTAACTGCCATTGGGCCCTGGGGCTGAGAGTGTTCGCAGGCCCACTGAGAGGGGATCTTACAATGAAGATTTGTGTGTGTGTGTGTGGGAGGGGATTACTTAGGCCCCCTGATAGTCGTAGGCCCTGGGGCTTCAGCCCAGGTAAGCCTGTGCATTAAGGCGGCCAACATCAATATCAGGATCTCACGAAGCTAATAGTCTGAATGCATTTTGGGAACACTCAAATGATCAATGTAGATTTATTAGAGGATTACATTAATAAGCCTCTAGTGATTGGCTGAATGCTGTGGCCCAGAACCTTTAGGCCTATAGCCTATCTTTATCTGAATATTAGGAGCTCCATCCGACACGGTATGATGCAATATTATTATGATACATTAATGTGAGACCCTGATGACTATCAATAAAGCAATGAAAACGAAGGTAAAAAGTACTTGGTACATTGTTGCAAGGTGCTTTAACAGTCAAGAGCTATCATTTGAGTTGTCAGAGATGCCATAGCCACACATCAGACAAATGGCAATATGGCAATATTATAAAGTTTCCTTAAAGTATTACTCTTTATAATTAATAAATGTATACATTTTTTTTAACCTTTGCCTTTTTTGTCAATTTTAGTAATACAAGTTTCGGTAATACTTTTTTAATAATGTTCAGTCATAAGTTTAAATTAAATTGTATTGTATTTGTATTTCCCTCAATCCCAGGTAGAGTCTCACAGGAACACAGAGTTTATAGAGTATATAGAGTATAGGGTTATTATTATTAATGCTATTGTTACTATTATTATCGTCGTCTCAAATCTATCATTGTTACTTTTTTTTTGTTGTTTGTTTTTTGTTTTATCTTTGTTTTTTATAGAACATTACATGTTTTTTGTTTTATCTTTGTTTTTTATAGCAAATTGCATTTATAGTACATTACATTTACATTTGCAGAGTGGGGGATCCCTCTTTCCTGGGATGGTCAGGGGTGCAATTGTTGCCATAAATGACAGACATAGTAATACAAGCAAGTAATATTAGTCATTTATAAGCCTCAAATTCATGATGAAGTAATAATTTATAAAACATTGAAATACATTTGTAGATGATTAATGATCGCTATGAATATATCAGCCTACAAGTCTGCAGTGGACTGTACCAATTTGAAGGTTGATCTGTCCATCAAACATCTTGGTCAATGTTCCCATCTGTCACTAGAAGGTACACCTTGACAATGTACACCTTTTACTCAACACCGCACCAGGTGGTATAATTAACCTTTGTTTTTCCTTTATAACTATAGATTACTTTATGTGGAGTATGCATTTGACACTCAATTACATTACCTTTGGTTATCTTAGATGATCAAAAGATATTTCATAAACACCCAACTACAGGGAGTCTTTCAATTTGTATAGTCCAAATGATAGTTAGTTGATATGCAACTGACAGACCAAAGACAGGCACTGTTCACTCATGCTGCTGTCCAGTGTCATGTTGTATGGTGATGAGAATCATATGATACTTATTTGAATTCTTAATGTCACTCAGTAGCCCTGCATTTGAAATATTAGTTGATAGCACTTCAAATCTCACCAGATATGAAACTCACCCATGTGAGGCATGCAACATGATATTCAACTGAAACATGTCGTAAATGGATGGGTGCTTATCACTTGACATGTTGATGATTATATAATGAAACTCAGTTCATAGTCGATAACACTTAATTTAATATGTGTGATTATGTGGTTCTCGATAACCTTATTGATCAACATATACTCAGATGATACTTAATTGATACTCAGCTGATACTTAATTGATACTCAGCAGATACTTAATTGATACTCAGTTGATACTCAACAGATACTCAACTGATACTCAATCTAATCTCAAATGTGGTCAATCAAAGGTCAGTGCTGCAGCATCAGACGTTGTGAAATGTGTCTATAAATAAAGCAATGTTTCAGAAGGCTGAGATGAGTATGCACGACGTCGTCTGCTGACAGAGAGCTTTAACTCATTCCCTTTGATTTGCAGTTTCTCAATTCTTATTTTGGTGGTGGGTGAAATAATGTTCCACATGTATTTGTAAATATATAAACATGGACACATATACACACACAAACTGAAGCCCAGGACATTTGTCAGACTTACAGGAACCGATACGCAGATGAACACAAGTTACACAATAGGACGACAAAGCAACCGACACACATATTCAGACGGATAGACAGATTGTGTACACAAGCACACACACACACACACACACACACACACACACACACACACACACACACACACACACACACACACACACACACACACACACACACACACACACACACACACACACAATGAGGGTCAGCCTCCAGGCGGATACCCTGGCTGTCAGCAGCTATAGCTTAACACAGCTCCAGAAAGAAAGGCAGGAAGTAACCACAGGGCCACAGGAAGCCAGACGACTCAAACCTCTGGATGTGCAGCCCGCTGACCTGGGCACCTGGAAACGACCCCTGCTCCCTGCTGAAACTGGAGCCTTTCTCCTTTCTTTCAAATCCACTCTTTATGTTTTATGAACATCCTTTGTTTTTGTCAGTGAAAAGGCTGAAGAAAATACAGCCAGGATTGGGAGTCCTGATGTCACATGTCACAGGGCATTAACTAGCGAATACATTTGGTTTAGTCGTGAAACAAAGTCAGAAAAACGCAGGCGATAGAAATTGAAGTACCAAAAAGCACATTGTGCAGCACAGACTATAGTTAATAAAACAACTGGACAGGGGGCACAGTAGCAAAATACAAAGTATAAGTGGTAGTGCATTCCAACGATTTTAGTAGATATCATATCAGAGTGCTTCAGTAAATCCCACCACACTTTCTAAAGTTCAAGAGCAACAATGATGCAACTCAGTGCAAGTACGACTGCTGTGGATAACAAAAACACTTTCTACGGCCAACCCAAAAAAGGCCATTTACATATGAGTCCACCTGGCAATCAGCAGGTCTGGGCTGTTAATAATCCTGCTGTTTCAAATGTCTTCTGTCTTCTCATAAGTCTCCTGACTGGAACAAATGTATCCAAAATGGACACACAAAATTCCAACACTCACTTTGTTGATGTGTCATTTTAAATAACTCAGTACCACTAAAATTAGTCTATATTTTTAAATCATATCATTATTCATCATCCTCATTTTAACACTGTAATAGCACCAACTATATCTGTATGTCTAATCAATCGGCTCAATGGACAAATGAAAATGAGATCTTATTGTTGTTTGCACAGAGTGTGCGACAGGCCAGGACAGATACATAGGATTTATTTATGTACATCTTAGAGTAAAGCTTGGAAATAAAAAGGATACACATACTATATACTTATCTCTTTAAAAATAAAAATGCACGCTAAATTATACAATAATAGTGTAATATATTATTCTATTTTATTAATCTATTCTATTTTATTCTATTTTATCATATTTTCAATTGATCTCTTATGTCCCTGCTTGTGTGCTTGTTTATATGGTGTTATATATATATCACTGTTTGTTCATTGTTCATTGTTATTGTCTTAATGTATGCACCTTATTCACCAAGCCAAATTCCTGGCAATTAAATCCTTTCAGATTACTGATATAAATATAATTAAATAAAAAGCATTATGTATTTAAAGTATGCAGACATTGATAGTAATTTCAGAAAATATTCATTATCAATATCATAGGTATTAATAATATCCATAATAATGTTATAAAATAAGCATAAAAATATTGACAGCAATAATAATACTAATACTATTACTAGTATTACTACTAATAAGACTAATAGACTATTAGACAGGCTGAAGCAGTGGGTGGGGTTATCTGGTACTGCATTGCAATGGTTTACATCTTATTCGTCAAATAGAAATTTTGGTATTTCTGTAAACAACTGCATGTCTTCTTATTCTTCCGTTAAATATGGTGTACCACAGGGGTCTGTTTTTGGACCTATTTTATTTTGCTTATACATGGTTCCCCTTCCCCTTCAAGCAATTCTTGCATCCCTTCACTGGCTCCACATTTGCTGGAGAATTGATTTTAAAATGACTTTTAAAGCTCTCCATGGCCTTTCTCCTAGTTACATCTCAGAAATACTAGTGCCCTAATTGTCCTACTCGCAGATGAAGGTCTGCAGGCAAAGGTTTGCTAACTATTCCTGAGTCCCGGCTTGCTACTAAAGGGGACAGGTCTTTTTCTGTGTTAGCCCTAAGGCTTTGGAATGCATTGCCTGAGCAAATAAGGTAAGCTGATTCAGTGACATCTTTTAAGTTCCTCATTAAGACTCACCTGTACCGCAAATCCTAAAATGCTATTTTTATGTTTTGCCTGATACACTTTTAATTTCTTCTTTCTTCTTTTTTAATATAATTGTAAAAGAAAAAGATCTGTTATACAATTGTTCTTAGACATTTATTTTTGTTTGGTTGTTTTGCCTTCTTTAATTTTTCTGTAAAGCACTTTGTAACTCTGTTTAGAAAAGCGCTGTGTAATTAAAGATTATTATTATATTATAATATTAATCATATATTTTCACCTTGTCAACAGTCAGAAAGGTCCTTACTGTTCAGGTATTCATTGACAGATATTCTCAAATCAACGACATTTGAGTTTAAATGCTTTTACTTGGCTTGGTCAGGGAGGCTAGCCATTCCTGGCTTAAAAACAACATAATTTTTCAGACGTCTGTAAATCCTCATAAATAATATATACACAGAAGCCTGTAGAGGGAGACATTAATAGCATGTGGGTCATTTTCTGAACTTTTCTCCTCAACCATGGAAACAACTATCCTGTATTCCATCCACATTCACAGTATTTCTTATTTTTTCTATTTTCTAATCGCCTGTAAGATCAGCTAGGCATCAGTGAGTCCAAACTCGTAGTATTCGTTAAACCAGTCTTTGTTTCAATTAGCACGATCCAGCGCCTTACTGCAGTCCCACTGCAGAACAAAGGTCAATCAAATATATTTGATGCTTGATGACTTCTGTTCTCATTCTCGCTGCCTTATCGTTGTTGTGTCAATGCTTTGGTCCATCCAACCATGAACATACAGCCAGAGGTCAAGGTTAGTCACCATCTGTTACATCATATAGTCTGTATGAAGTTATCTATATTATTTATTCTATTTATTTATTTATGTTAAACCACTATGGAAAGCAATAAGAATGCTTTGTCTAATTCTCCCCAACTTCAGATCTTCATTTGCTGAGCTATGTCTGTTGTTGTGCTACTCCTGGTCTACTCCTAGTGGTCTACTCCTAGTGGTCTACTCCTGGTCTACTCCTAGTGGTTTACTCCTAGTGGTCTACTCCTAGTGGTCTACTCCTAGTGGTATACTCCTAGTGGTCTACTCCTGGTCTACTCCTATTGGTCTACTCCTAGTGGTCTACTCCTAGTGGTCTACTCCTGGTCTACTCCTAGTGGTCTACTCCTAATGGTCTACTCCTAGTGGTCTACTCCTGGTAGTAGTCTGATCCTGATGGTAGTGGTCTACCACTAGCAGTACCACACACACACACACACACACACACACACACACACACACACACACACACGCGCACGCGCACGCACACACACACACACACACACACACACACACACACACACACACACACACACACACACACTCCAGAGCAGTCCAGGCTCCCGTCTGCCCCCCCCCCCCCCCCCCCCCCCCTCTCCGTTGAGTGGACAGTTTGTTTGTTTTGAGGTGAAGAACAGTTCATGTCAAGTTTATGTCTCCCTCTTATCTCCCCACTTCTACTTCTCTCAGCTCTAAAGTCTCCGTGTGTCCGTGACCTCCCCATACCTGATCTCTGTGCAGTCGGATTCTGGTTCACTTTCATTTTGAACAATTAGGTGTACCCCAGACCATCAGAATACAGGGAAGATGGGAGAGAACACGCACACACACACACACACACACACACACACACACACACACACACACACACACACACACACACAGACACACACACACACACACAGACACACACACATTCACACACGCATGCATGCATGCAGACTCGCTCACTGTTTCCTCTTTGAAAGTTGAAGAACGAGGGAGTGTGTGGGTGTGTGTGTGTGTGTGTGTGTGTGTGTGTGTGTGTGTGTGTGTGTGTGTGTGTGTGTGTGTGTGTGTGTGTGTGTGTGTGTGTGTGTGTGTGTGTGTGTGTGTGTGTGTGGGGGTGTGTGTGCGTGCATCCATGCATGTTTGTGTGTGCTCTTGCCTGCCTGTGATTGTTGTGAAATTGGCTGAGCAGTCATTTAAAATAGAGAAGTGAGAAGACAACACACAGACACACACACAGACACACACACACACACACACACACACACACACACACACACACACACACACACACACACACACACACACACACACACACACACACACACACACACACACACACACACACACACACACACACCCACAGCAATTCACAGCGGAAGGCTATCGTTGTCTAACAGATGAACATATGTTGCAACTGATAGGGAAATTATTCTCTGGCTGTGCTAGAGTGTGGCGGGCAGTGTGAGAGTGATGGGTTAATACGTTTTACTGCACTAATGTCAAAGGCATGATGGCTTACAACAA